>NC_135702.1:17309557-17517057 GCF_964276395.1 Gasterosteus aculeatus
TGGACTGGTCACCAGCCAATCACAGGGCTACACAGAGACACACAACCATTCACACTCACATTCACACACCTACAGGCAAGTTAGAGTCACCAATCACCCTGATCCCCAGAGCGGGTCTCTGGACTGTGGGAGGAAGCCGGAGAACCCGGAGAGAACCCACGCAGACACGGGGAGAACATGCAGACTGCACACAGGAAGGCCACTGGGCGGAGTGGAACCAGGACCTTCTTGCTGTGAGGCGACGGCGCTGACCACCACGCCGCCGTGCCGCCCCAGCTGATTCATGACTTTATCAAAACATCGCTCAGCGCTGGCGGCACATGACGGAGGGTTGAAATGTGGCGCCGCACACAAGCAGCAAAGTGTAGGTTGAAGGGCGACTTTACTACTTACCCTGCACTTATATGCCCTCTGTGTAATGGATACCAAGGCTTAAGTGGTAATGGTGCAATAAAATAAAAAAAGACAGAGGGAGAGAAGCAAGAGGAGAGACGTGGAGAAAGGAGAGCGAGGGAGGGAAGAGAGAGACGGAAAGGTAGGAGGTGAGGGAATATGAAGGAGACGTGGAGGCAAGGAGACAGGATGCAAAAGGGAAGCATCAGAAGAAAGAATTCAGGTAGGACGATGGAAAAGAGGATGGAGGAGAAACTTATAGAGGGACAATGGACACACGAGAGCAAGATGAAAAAAAGAATAACAGAAAGAAAGGGTTGAGGACGGAAAAAGTAATAGGAGAGACAGCAAAACAATATTAAATACCACACGGCAGAAGATAAAGAGAGAGAGACTGAGCTCTCCATCTGAAGGCCCTTTGTGCCAGAATGAAGTCTGTCTGTCTGAGTGACTGACAAACATCTCGCATTATATTGATCCTCTCTTTCTCTCTCCCTCCCTCCTTATAATCTTATAATCTCCAGTCTTTACCTATTCATCTCCATCTCTCTCTTTGACTTCTGGCCATCAAAAAGCTAAATGAGAAGGAAACGTGTGTGTTATCTGTTAGCCTCGGTTTTTAGGAACACTGGTTTTAAAGTCAGAAAGCAGCCAATGTAAATCTAAGCATCTGGCCGCTACATAAAAAATGTTTCTCTTTAACTGTGCTGTGTGCTTGTATTGTGTTATCACGGTCACACAGGTGAACGAGGTACTCAGACAGCTTCACACAGCGAGATGAGATCTCTGTGTCCTGGTGCCTCGCTGGAGTTTCAAAGTGTGTCGTTTGTGTTGTTCTTAGTTTCTGTCTGTTTTTTGTGACAAGAGCCTCAATTGGATTGCGTACTGCAATGTGGGAAATAGCGTCCAAGTAAAATAATTGTTAAAATTTTGGTTGGTTTCCTTTATTTATTTATTTATTTGATTCTTTGCAAGAAATTCATCCATTATCTCAAAAAAAATGATGCAATCAAATTGTCGATAAGAATGATTTGGAGACAGCTGAGTTTTGTTTGCATTGCTATGCAAATTGATGTTGTGTTGTCTGATAAATGGCTGAAAGGAATTGGGCCCAAGGTACAGCCCTGAGGGACACACTTAAATGTGTTTATTGTGAGGGCTGGTGGTCCGTATGCTATATTCACCAGGAGAGCGAGGGAGGGAGTCCCTGCAAGAGCTGAACATACATTCTCATCATTGTTGTCTCATCTGGAATCTGCTACTTTCCTTACTTATCCTCTCAAATCAATTTGTTCTCTTTCTTTTACGTCTTCATTTGAAATGGCTGCTTCAATAAAACATCTCCTTGTTGTTTCTTTTCATGTTTAGGTGCCTTTCACTCATTAAAACCTCTACATACACTTGTGTGTTTGCTGTGAGTGTCTTACCAGCTCTTGTGGCACAGCACTCGGCTCAACCTCAACCTCATAAAAAGGTCTGAAGGTGGAATAGTGCCTCTCGGTCGTCATATTGCAAAAGGCTTGACCTTTTGGTCCGTAGCAGGTGTTCACAGCTGATTGTGTTTTTAAAATAGAAGTCTCAATGGTTGCAAATAGATGCTGTACATTTTTGTGACTGTCCTAAATAGGATAAATTCATCCGTTATTTGGAGGGACACGGCTCTTTCAATCAGGAGAGACTCATTTAATAGTAAAACAATAATTTATCAAATATGAATTGTGCAAAGTCTTTGGCGATTGGACTCCATCATGAGGTACTATGACGGAAGTCAGGGATACTGAGGTCCAATAGGCCAAATCCCCCTGGAGTCCAGACACTGGTGGTGGTGGTGAAAGGAACAGCAGCAACCTGATGACGAACCAGGAACAACGCCGATACTGACTGGGGGTACTGGGGGGGTCTGCCGTGACTGGGGGGAACTGGGGGTGACTGGGGGGGAGGAGGGTCGCATCAGCTACACGCTGAAATGACAGCTGACCGCCAACAGAGAGGAGAACACTTTTAAAAGTTTGACAGCAACGACGTGATTGGCTCCAGGAAACCATGTGTAGAATCTGATTGGTTACTAAAATGTGCCCGCCCCCAATCAGACGAGGGAGGCCATTACAAGGGAGGCAAACAGAGTTTTGCCTTCCTGACTGAACTTGCGCTTAAGCTTAATTTAATCAAACGAAGGCCACTGTTCAGAGCCCGCCAATTGGTACACCACATACAGGTACAAAAGTGCAGAGAATGAGCCTGTTAACAAGTTGGCTCCCCATTGAACGTATTTTGCATCCAAATGGCGCCACCTTTGTTCCCGAGGAACACAATCAGCAAGCATGAAGGAGATCAGATGTACTGTGCTCAAGACAGGGATTCATAGTTGCATGATGAAGATAAATATATTATGTGTCATTATCCAGGACCAGTATCCTCTGGGCAGGAATTGACTACACAAGGGATGTGCTAGTCATGGATGGGACTTTGACATAATCTGCAACCCCGCAAGCTAATGTAGTTTGCTTTAAATGCTAAAGAGCCCTCACCCGTAACTTTGGAAGTAGCGTTAACCTTAACTGTACTCTGACATCCTTATCAATTCAATTCAATTCAATTCATTTTATTTTGTAGAGCCCAAAATCGCAAATTACAAATTAACCTCAGAGGGCTTTACAATCTGTACACATACAATATCCTCTGTCCCGAAACCCTCCATCGGCACAGGAAACACTCCCCAAACAATGAAAAAACCCTTTCAAGAGGGAAAAAAGGGAAGAAACCTTAGTGAGAACGTCAGAGGAGGATCCGTCTCCTGATGGACAGACTACAATGATGTCATGTGTACAGAATGAACAATGTATAATACATGAGACTATATGACAGGAATGATTGGGGGCGACTGTGGGTGAGTGGGGAGCAGGTCGTCCTCCAATCAGAGGGTTGTCGGTTCGATCCCAGGCTCTGCTAACCCGCATGTCCATGTGTCCTTGGGCAAGACACTTAACCCAACATGGCTCCTGTAGCTGTGACTACAGTGTGTGGATGTTAGTTACTGATGGCAGGTGTCACTGTGTGTGGTTCTCCTGTTATCAGTGTATGAATGGGTGTGAATGGGTGAATGATGTCATGTAGTGTTAAAGCGCTTTGAGTGGTCAGAAGACTAGAAAAGCGCTATACAAGTACAGACCATTTACCATTTACCAAATGATTCAAGTAATTGTGAGTAGTAAGCCGGGCGCACAGCAGGACCACTGCAGGGACCACCACCATCACATAGAACCACCATCACATAGAACCACCATCACATAGAACCACCATCAGATAGAACCACCATCAGATAGAACCACCATCACATAGAACCACCATCACATAGAACCACCATCACATAGAACCATCATCACATAGAACCACCATCAGATAGAACCACCATCAGATAGAACCACCATCACATAGAACCACCATCACATAGAACCACCATCACATAGAACCACCATCAGATAGAACCACCATCAGATAGAACCATCATCACATAGAACCACCATCAGATAGAACCACCATCACATAGAACCACCATCAGATACAACCACCATCACATAGAACCACCATCAGATAGAACCACCATTCACAGAAGCCTGTGGGGAGGGAGAGCACAGAGACTTTAGGACAGGGTAATGTTGGTTTATGAGTACAGTAATGTGATTAATATCTAAAATAATAATGATGATGATGATGATGATGATGATGATGATGATGATGATAGGAGCAGCAGCAGCAGGTGCACCATGTTAGTGTGAATAAACACAGTGAGCTATGAATGGACAAACAGAAAGGTGAGAGTACATTTGAGTCGTCAGTGCCTATTATTTACAACAGTTCCACATGACCACCTCTGCAAGCATACAGCCATATTGACTTTAAAATGGTGATACGCATAAGGAAGACAATTGTGATGCAACAAGCACTTGTGGGAGGATAGTGAGATCTTGTGTTTTTAAAATAATCATGATTATAAGAATGAAAGCTGTTGTGAGACGGATTCTTGTCTCTGGTGACAATGATTGAAAGATTGATGGATTCTTGATGGTCACGTTGACGCTGATGATTTGGATGCTGGTCATAACAGTTTTGGTGTTGTCAGTCATTTCCCACATGAGGTTTGTGGAATGGAGTAGCTAACTCAGCATGCATTAAAAGTCCACCTTTGCCTTCTGGACGTTTCTCCACACTCCTTTCGGGCCGAGCGCCACGTGTGTTACGCGCAAACAGAAGCAATGGCGACGAGGCCTCTAGCTTGACTCGTCCCCTTGAAAAACAGACGATTCTCTGTTCATAAACACCCAAATTTCGAAACGAATCTCCACGCGACAAATGAATAATCGAGTGGTGGAAAATTCAGGTCCACCACCTCCAGTGACTGCACAGGTTGCCAGATGCAGTCGCAGGTTTTGTCCCCAATTGTAGCAAAGCTGGCAGCTTCCCCGAGCTGAAAAGGCTTCAAGGAGGCTGAGCGCAGTCTCCTGGGACTGCTGTTGTCTGCTAAGAAATACTTCCAGTCTGCACAGCATCTCCCTAAGAAAGCACTAACTGAGTTTAAGATTTGCTGGGATTTGGGAAGTGATAAAAAACTAGACTAGTCACACCTTCACCTGAGCTCCGAACCTCACGAGCATGAGAGGGGACTTCATCTTCAAGACACGAAGCTCTGAAAAAGGACTAATAGGATGTGATGAACATGATGTTCATGTCATCAAATGATCACGTTAATGTGAACCAGTGTGGTGAAGATAATTGTGGTAGTTATGAGTTTAGATATATCTGTGTATACATCAGTGCATAGATATGCAGTCATGATTACAGGCAGTTGTGTTCACATTCTGCTCCTCCCATTTGCCAAGATGCGTATTGACAAGAAGATGAATGAAATCCTTTTTATTATTAGTATCATATTATTAAACATAATATCTGAATTCCATCATTTTTTTGTACTATTTTATATTTATTTCTCAGAATATTGTGACAGCGCTGATATTGTGAATCTCTTTTGAACACGATAATTGTGAATGTGTGATGTGGTGACGGTGCAACATGAAGAGGATGATGTGATATTAGACAATAACCATGACGACAGCTGAGTCACACGCAGAGGAGGAATAGAAAGAGACGACGAAGACGTTCTTTCCCTTTTCTGCTGATCTCGTTTGCGTTCAGCAACACGCTGACATGTGGAGCGACTCGGGGAGCTGAGAGAAGACAGAGGAACTCTACTTTATTGATCCAATTGACTCAACCCTTAGTGTGAGAGAATAGCCATCGCCCCCTCTTCAAACCGGTAAACCCCCCTTTGAATAATATAACTGCTTGTTTGATCCTGTAACCTCGACCAGAGGGAGGGAAAAGGAAGAAGTGTTTGAACCACCGGACAGCACACGGCGTCTGTGTGTGGGTGACTTTCATTGCCCAAACGTAAATACGTATGCACTTTTATTTTATCTATAAAGCCTGGAGGGAACTGCTGCCGAGCTGCTTATGACGGATAGATGGAGATGATGGAGAGGAAGCCGTTTTTCACTACCTTTATCGAACATTTATTTATTTTTGTTGTTTATTGGGGAGATTCTTTGCACAGGAGATATGTTTGTTTGTCCTTTAGCAATTCAGCTCAAACAACTTTTAAAATCAGACCAGTACTGCCTCCAACCTGCCTTTCAACCATGGTTTGTGCCAACGACAAGTTTCAAATGATCCATTTGTTATTCTTGTTATTATGTAGAGTGGAAAATCCTGAATACAAAATTAATACACACATATATATATGTATGTATGTATATATGTATGTATGTATGTATGTATGTATGTATAATATATATGTATGTATGCATATATACAGATATATACATATATATATATATATATATATATACATATATATATATATATATATATATATATATATATATATATATATATATACATATATATATATATATATATATATATATATATATATATATATGCCAAAAAACACAGAAATGAAGCCAGCAATTGTACGGAAAAGCATTAGGGCCATATGGGGAAAATGTGTTTGAGTTTAAAATAAACTTCAACATCAGACTTTGCTTTCTTGACTTTGTCGAACAAAATGTAACAAATTAATACAAAGATGAATGTGTTATATTCTTGTTTATTAAGAGAATCTGATACCGTACCTGGTACAGCTGTTGATATCTGATATCAGTATCTGTTCCAGTGCGTCTCTATTCAGGACTCAAATTAATTTATACGAGTATGGAAATGGGAAATTACTGTGGGAATTATTTCAAATGACACGCAGCAGTGTCTATTGAAACCTGGTTTGAGTGTCTATTGAAACCTGGTTTGAGTGTCTATTGAAACCTGGTTTGAGTGTCTATTGAAACCTGGTTTGAGTGTCTATTGAAACCTGGTTTGAGTGTCTATTGAAACCTGGTTTGAGTGTCTATTGAAACCTGGTTTGAGTGTCTATTGAAACCTGGTTTGATTTGGTTGAAAACTAATTGTTTTGGGGCTTTAAGTCCTTTCTAGGCCGGTCCGCAATAAGAGCCAAGTACGGTTTGACATGTTTTAGTAACTGAAGGGTTGATTGTCAGTGTACAAACAATGCATTATTTACTGTACAATATTTCCACTGTTTTTTTCTTCTTATTTACCGATACAAGTTGTTATGTAATATAATAACATTACAAAATGGGTTATAATTAAATAAATCAAATCAGTCACACTTGAGAGTGAAATGTGAGTTGATATGTGTAAATGAAAATAATTGGGCGGCAGGCAGTCAGCTCAGATCTGTCAACCGATGTGTTTCATGTGCATGCATGAAATATGCATGGAAGTACCAGTGAAAATAAAACCCTGTATACTCTTTTCTGTCAGGTGGAAGTACCTCCAGTTACTCACAGCTACCAGAGCTTCACGGTGATCAACACAAGTCCAGTCAGGAAATGCCAGGTGCAAAACAAACACAGAAAAATCCTATGAATTTTATTTTTCTGTAGCCTTAATTATAAACTGCAATCTTGAAGACACTTTTTTTGTATTTTTGTATGTATATTTTCAGCAAATATGAATTTATCGAACTAATTTACAGTAGTTTTAGCAACGTATTTTGATCTGAGTCATTATTATTATTAATGTTATTATTATTAGAAGTAGTAGTAGTAGTAGTAGTAGTAGTAGTAGTAGTATTAGTAAGCCACTTTTAAAACGTTTAATATGTCTCTGCTGGTTTTACCATTACACTCCATTTCATGCTTTCATCTACTTTCATCTTGTTTCTATCGCTCCTGTGTTTGTACAACCTTTTTTAGTCTTATTTTCTTATAGTATCGTCCTTACCATATTATATTAATTAATGTGCAGACAGGATTTTCCTTCTATCAATAGACAAAAGAAGTTCATTGGAGAAGAGATTTCATAAAATTGACAATAAAAGCCTGGTGGGTTTTGGCTCACTAGCAGTAATACTAAAATACATATTAGCAGTAAGCATAACGAGTAGTACAACGATAGCAGGTGTAGTCGGTTAAGTATGTAACAGTGTTCATGTTTGATCTTAAATCATTTTTTAACAGTTAAATAGATATTATTTGGGCTTCCAAGAGAAAAGACACATTTGTGGTACCAGCTATTATCAGTTCAGCTGGTAGAAACCTACTTTGGCTCCCAGTCAGATGTTTTATCACAAAGCCAGTAAATAGTCAGGTCCAATGTCCAAGATCCTTTCTAGTTTAGGCTTTGAATAAACAAGAACAAAACCGTCACATAGGTTTGGTTCCATAGCAACGCTCTTTAATGAACACTATGGAATGTTTCCTATCTATAAAATAATACTTTTAAATCCACTACAACAACAATAATAATAATTCAGGAATAACACGACTTTACAAAGGAGGGAGTAAACTGGTTTAATGAAAACATGTTGAAAGCTGATGGTGGTACGTACAAAATGTGCATTGACATGATGTGTGTTTTTCTAGAGTTCAATTAAAAGACCAGCAGATTCTGGGGATATCTTTTCCAAATAATACACCATCATCTCAATTGAGCGTCTTATTCCCAACATGTTGACATTTTACGTGTGGTGATTTTAAGCAGATGTGACGATCTGTTCACATGTTTCCATTCCACTCGATCCTAAATGTACTATACGATCCTGTAATGATAAGCACTACTTGTGTAGTCCTGATTCCAACCCAAACTCCTTCAAGTAAAGCATGTAAGGATTTACGGGGACGTGCATTTGGTCCCTATGAGGAGGTAAACAGATGTTTACACACCTTTAAACCAAGTGTATGTGTGGGTGTCACATGCAGAGATCAACAGCACCGCCTGTCAGTGACCAACTGTACTACGACTCCTGACAGCTTCCATTCTTCACCGTGTTTCACCGACGTGCACAGAGAACAGGAGAGTCTCCACCTGCATGAACAACAGGGTCCTTTTCAATAGAGCGATTATAAGGATTAAAAGCCATCGAATAGCCTCCATGTTAAGCTTAAGAAATATTCAGCGTTGTGTTTTAGTTAATGGTGGTGGACACGTCGCCAAAAGACAGCAAACTCATCAGGATGCATCTAAAAGGACGCACGACATAAGTAGAATAGAGTCATGAAAACATGGCGTGTTGTGATGTTTCACTCGTTGTGAACGTGAGATGTGTGTATTGATCATGAAAGATATAAAAACACATCATCACAAAACAGAGCAGCAGAACAACACCAGTTTCATCTGCATTTGTCCAGAGGTCGACAAGCGCTGTGAGAAGAAGCTGTGTGTGTGTTTGTGTTTACAGCGCCAATAGATCCTGATACGTACTGACTTAATACAGAGAAGTAATCAAATCAAACGCACCCAGACCTCCTCCAGAGTGTCAGCAATCAATTATAAAAGTGCTGTAAAACTACTAGCAACTGCAATTATATTAAATTGATTTATTATATTGTTGAAAGATTTGATTTCTTTTCCTTTAAACTCATGGTCATAAAAAAGTCTCAGAGAGCAGGAATATCTGTTTTAAATGACCGTGTACCGGTGTATTAAATACATAAAAGTCCCTCCACTCTGTACATGTATTTCAATATTTATGTAGAATTCTATTTCACCCTGGTGTTACTATTCCTTCCGTATACGTCATTTCTCTGTTGCCTTACTTTCATGTCATTTTTGAGCTCAATCCAAAAAAGTCAGTGTGCCACTCAGATGTAAATAGAAAAAAATAGATGAAAATAACCAGATCACATCTACGGCTCCATAGAGTAAAGTTGGAAACTTCATTCGGAAATAAAGATAGGGCTTCGTTCATATTATCTCATACTAGGATTCAGTTACAGCACAGAATGGTATGACGTGGTCCACCCACGACTCAGACTCACTACTGTGTTCGTCCACTTCATCACTCGCTCAAGTTGTGTGATTTCACTATCGCCATCTTGGAACATGTCGCCATGTTGTGGTTTTTGGTTCGGCTCGACAGAAACAGGTTTCCACCCGTCCCTAAAGAACGAAAAGAGTTCATTTGAAATGAACCAAAGAGATTAAGCGGAAAGCTGAATGACTAAACGTCCATCCTTCAATCACTACACCTCATCCTTTCCCACTGCGTTCTACTTGTCATGTGACTCCTGTGTGTTGGATGCCTGAGCTGAGTTGGTTAAATGTAGTAGAATCCGACACCAAACACTGAGACTTATTTCATCTCCCACACAGCGTGCAAGAGGAAGGAGCAGGACACGGCAAAGGACCGCAACAACACGCCAAAGAAGTCGCGGCTGGTCTTCACGGACCTGCAGCGGCGCACCCTGCTGGCCATCTTCAAGGAGAACAAGCGGCCGTCCAAGGAGATGCAGCTCACCATCTCGCAGCAGCTGGGCCTCGAACTCACCACCGTCAGCAACTTCTTCATGAACGCCCGCCGCCGCAGCCTGGACAAATGGACGGACGACGGGGGCAGCCCCGGCGCCCAGTCCTCGGCGTCCAGCACTTGTACCAAAGCGTGATGATAGATGGCTAGCGGGGGGACGCGGGGGAGGGACGAGTATCGGGCGGGGGCGGGGGCGGGGCGGGGCTAAGGGAGGGGGAGGGGGAGGGGCGGAGCGGCGCGGGTCGAGGTTTTGTCCGGTCGAAGCCAGTAGGAAAAACCAAACTTTTTACATATTTTTTATTTGTTTTGTCAAAGGGTGACAAAGTGAGAGAGGGGCTGCTCACTGCGACTAATAGTTTGTAGCCTAACCATCACGAATCCATAACAAAGCCGAAGGGTAAGCTCATCTATAAAACATAAAAACCTCACAAAAAACAACTTTTAAACCAAATAGTTTCTCTGCTGATGTCTCCTTTAGGACAATAAGCTGACACACTAGCCCAAATACCAAAGACTAGAAGACAGTGTATGTTTTCTATTATGCAATATATAAGCTAGGAGCCAACAGACCAAATATGAAACCAGTGGAAGATGCGTCTGTTTGGGCAGAATTGAAGACGTTCACGTTGAGGATTTCGGTTTCAGAGATCGCCCAGTGAAATTCAGAAAGCTGGAGTCTGAATTGTAATTTGTTTGTGCAGCTTAGTGTGAAGTTGGATAGTGGATTACCTTTGTTTTATTTTTTAAACCAAACCAAAGATGTATAGGGGATGATTCCTTGGTCTTGACGAGCCATGACACGCTTGAAGAACAGTCTTTGTGCGCGGCCCTCGTACCGGCTCGGAGTGCGTGTGCTCAGTGTGCTCGGGAACCGCTAGAGGTCGTTGTGTTCAGATGATCAGTCAAACATTCAACTATTTATTCCTCTAAATCATCAGGTCCAGCTGGCCAGTTCACGTACGTGTCAATTAATGTCTGAGTGACGGAGGAGAATACAGTCCAACCCTGTGTTCATTTGGCTGTGCTGTCCTTGTTTCAAGCGCCAGGCTCACAGACACGAACCAAAGTCTGCCCCCCCCCTCGTCCAAAATGGTCTATATTGGTTTCAAAAGGAAAATAAGTCCCTGAAGTTGATCTCTGGAATGCATATATATGATCCAGGCTGTAGATGGGTTGTTATTTTCTTATATTATAACCAACTTCATTTTATTTTTACTTACAAAATTATGACATTTTCCTCAGTTTTTGCAGAGAAAACTCTTCAATTTTACCAAAGAAACAAGTTGTATCAATTGGAGTCTTTAAGGGGGGCAATGCGGATTCTTAAAGTTAGTAAATGGCAAAATATGCAAGCACAAACACACAGATACACAACCGTTCACCGACAGAAAGGCATACTTAGCGTATTGGTGTATTATATATGAATATAAACAGTATATGTGAGCACAATCTTGAAGCACATTTTCTTTGCAATAGAACCGGGTCTCTCTGCCAAGCCGAGTGGTCTTCACATCTTAGAAAACTCAGGATACCATTTTTTCTAAACAGTGGCTGGAATCCATTCGGCATTCTGTCATTACACACTGTAATGTACAAACAGACGAGCAAACACTTTACACAAAGACACACAACTCACAAACGTTTCCCTTGTGTCCCCACCCTGACCGACACGTCGTCAGCTAAACCAAAGCGAACCAAAGTTTACCCCGGCTTCACCCTCCGTCACTTAACTCACCCATCAGGGCAGCGCTTTCCAGCCAAGCATCTTAGCAACAATCAAACGCTACATTTTGTTTTCTTTAGACCACTAAAAACCACAAGTATGATATTTAAGGTCAAAGTATGCTTCTAACATGTCGCACAACATAAAACTGATTTGAGCTTTTGTCGTGAAAGCAGCCTTAGTGTAACAAAGATGCTTTTCCATCACAGGAACCCCTAAAAAACGCTAACTGTTAAAGCATCAAGTGACCGATTCAGCAGCAGAACCATTGTCTGAACCTGCGGAAGACGAGCTGTCAGGGCGAATCAGGGCCTTTGTAATAAAGAGGACAATCTAAAGATGATGCCCGGCAGGTCCGTCCCTTCCACAAAGTCAGCGTGCTGGCAGATCGGTCATTTTAATGAGAAAAATGAACTTTTTCCACTTATCAAAGGAACTTGTTTCCTTGTCGATAGTGGTAAGATTCAGCACCCAACTCTCTAAGAAAAAAACGCTTGAAAGCAAAAACTTGAGATTGAACTTGTTTGCGGCGTAGTAGAGTTGGATGCTTGGTAGAAAGTGCAGATGGACTGAGTCACAGAGACACCATTTCTCTGCCTGTCTCTTACTGTCTAAAGACGCTATCGGATCCGGCAACACCCATTGATTTTACTTTGATCCGTCACGCTGTACAGCCCTGACATATGATGTAAATACTAGTGCACCCAAAAAACCTCAACCGCCACCACCTCCATCTCCAGTTCAGCAGCCTTACCGTCCGCTATCAGCCCATAAATCATCCTTTACTCAAGCTATCGAACCAAAAATAGAAACAAAACCAAAGGAAAGGCGTCAGTCAGCAGCCCCTGCTCCTTAGAAAACACCGGGCTGAGTCCCGGCCTGGTTAGACGCTTTAGACTTTAAAAACAAATGGACTCTTGTGACTTTTTCTATTTATTGACAAATCGAAACCAAAGAAAACCTTTTTCTGCACCTGACTGAAAAATTGAAGATGGAAGAGAATTATTACCAAAAAAATAAAAACACACCAAAAAAAAAAAGAGTGGCGGCGACGATGTCCTGAATGGAGGATGTCGACAACGAAGACAAGGATAGGAGGAAGGACGACATCACGGGATCGGAGAAGTAGCTTTTTTTTCTGCTGATGTTGCATCGGTCCATCTTTAAGGGGAAGCGAATTGGGGACTGAAAAGGGTCAAACCGGACGGGAAGGAGGCAAGGAACCGACGGGGGACGCCGTCGACTATTTTCTTCCCTCCGACCCCCAAAAAACGTCAGAACATTAATGTGTCTCTCACGGTTGAAGAGTGTCTTTAACGTGTGCCTATGCAGTTTTTCAAAGTAAAAATACGGTTAAGAGAACAACAGAAACCTCATCAGCTAACAAACCAAAGATTCACCGTTAACTCCAGTCGCTAGTCCTCCTCCCCCCGAGAAGGAAAAACCTCCCTTTCATCCACTAACTCTCATTCTACTTCATCTGTCGCAGAAATGACTGTCTATGTTAGCATGTAGGCTAATCACGGCTGTCTCTTCATTCACCTTTCTGGGCTGTTTGCCTTGTAGACTTATTTAAGTTGAGAAAACGCTAGTATCCTACCAGCAAAGAGCTAGCTTCGGCAGATACTCATATTGGTCTGAGTATCTGTCTCACAAAGTTGTTATGGAGACATCTGGTAATTGCATTGGTCATTCCTTCAGCATGGCACCCACATTTGCAGCCTTTATAGTTATTCTCCTTTGAAACACATGACGAAACATTACCGCAAACTTCTGACGCTCGAAAAAGACGCTTGGGGAGTTTCTTCTTTACACCACGAGTCGTTACCTGACCCACAGGACAAAGTCTACCTCCAACAATCTCCAGCAGTAGAAACAAAAGCCGCCAGACAACAGCACAGGCTGATTTCCCGCCTGCTTCACGTCCATGTGTTTGACACAAGCAGCTTGGTACGTCATCGAGTGAAAGCGCTTGCTGGCTGTTGTCCGGCACACTTCCTACTGTGGAGAGAGTGACTATGTAATGCTATGAGAAATGTACAGTACATACCAAAGATTCTTTGCTGTACAAACAGTAGCAGTACATACCTTTTTCTTTCTTCCATGCTCATTTTAAGAGTCCCGGACAGATCCTGGATCTGCAATCTAGATCAATCAACTTCAACCACAGTGACGTCAAACTCATCGCCTGGGACTCTCTGCCTTTTAAAGCCCGGCAGGAACCAGCTGAAAAACGTTGATTCAAGACGCAAATTGTACCATTCACCAATTACGACTAATTTAATCTACCAATGAAATGAAAAGTTTAAAAAAAGAATTTCCCCCTCTCTGAACACAAGTTTTTGTTACTGAACCAAAGCGCTGCTAGCTTGGATGGGAAAGTTTGTATTTGATGAAAATAGCATAAGACCACAGTTAGTTATAGCCCACAGTGCCATGCTGGAGGACGAGCCTCAAAGGCCGTGATAATCGGCGCCAACTGTCCGCTGACAGAACAACGTCAGCGTGTTCTTTAGGGGGGAGGAACTATGCTGCTGCTCCATATACACAACGACAGTAAATGAAACAAAACCAAAAAACACTTCGCCCGCTGAGAGAAACTGCTAAAATATCGGTCAAGTAGCTTTATCCTTAGTTTCCTTTCTCTCTTTCTGTATGTAAAGCTTCTAATCCAAAGAAATCTTCCACCCACCTGACCCTCCCATCGTGCTGACCACGCCCACTGGTGGGGTGGGGCGTGGCTTCTGGCTCAGGGGGGTGGCGGCCATTTTCCATTCCTACTTGCAGTTCTGTCTGGATGTAACACAGGCTCAACCTGCCAAACCAAAAAAAGAACAAAAAAACTGTTCCAAAGAGGTTTTCATTGTTTGTTTAAGTACTTACAGATTATTTGTGTCTACTATTACTACTATGTTCCTTTCTAGGTTTTTGCAATTTGCGATTTTTCTTTTTATTTAATGTAATTTATTTTTAATTTAATTTAGTTGTGAATTAATTTAAACAAACATATTTGTTGCCAAATCTCCCTCTGAACCTTTTTCCCTTGATGATTAGCTTTGCCAAAGTTTACAATGTATGTTCCCTTTTCTTTCTATTCAATGCTGTGTTTATTTATGAGGTGTTATAGAACACTAGTTTTGTACTTAATAATTTAATGCTCTTTAATTAGATGTAATTGTTTTTTATGGATATTTATGCGTATTTAAGAATGTTAGTTGCATCAAAGATGCAGTGCTTATGCCAGGCCTGTTAATTTATTCTTAGTTAGCTTTACTTTAAAAAGCAAATGAAATGTGGTTTTACGAATGTTTAGACTTAATGACCGAACAATGTAGGAATGTCAGATTAGACTTGCGTACTTCTGAATGTCAACACTTGCTCTCACTTTTTAAACAATCGACTTTTTTTCTTTTTTGAAAATGAAATCAATCTCTTTGTGACAAATAATAGCCTAAACCAAATAATGAGCACTGCATCTGTTTTTCTTTTCGTCATTTTTATGGCTAATTTATTGCTTGTTTTGCTTTTATTTTCTTTGCCTCCTGCTGACCATTGTTGAACCAGCTGACTGTTCCAGTGACATTAGATCAGGTGGAATAAGGGTTTCGCGTTGACATAAACTGACTCACCAAAGATAACTGGAATCCTTGAGAGGCCAATAAAAAGTGTGTGTTTACATTCACGCAGCTCTACCCAGGTTAAGGTCTTATTGCTACATCGAGTAAAAAGGATTTACAGCGTACAAATGGTCAAAAGCACCATTAAATGCCCCAAAAGAAGGTTCCTGTATTTTAAAAACAGATTTTACTTCCATTGGATTTCTCAAACACCTGCAAAACGAAAGTGAACAATATAAAAAATGTTCTTATATCGGCTCTAGAGCGCTAAAGAGGCCACGAATAAAATGAATAAGTTATTATTCTCTGATTATTATTTTCTGAGTAGTAGAACCTTTTAGGATGCATGTGAATAAGAAGCACTGCAGTTTTAAACGCCTTCCTTGTATTTAGCGACCAGAAGTGACTTGAGAAAAAATCCACTCTTTAGATTTGTTCAATTGAAAATGCTGCCACTTTTTTGGCATTTATTCCAACAGTTTGTGAAGAAGCTGTATTTAAAAAACAGTGTGTCAAATTGTTCTTTAATATCTAGTGTACACGTTGGGAATACGTACAAGCTGTTAAACACTTTGATGATCACAAGATAATATATCTAGCTACCAGAAAATAAAGTCATTGTAAGAATGTCCCGTGCAACAATCCGTTAGAACACTGCTAATTTACAGCTTCTCCTTGTCGGTATGAGACCTTATCAAGGTTACTGCAAGCAGAATGTTAACACACACCCTCTCCTGCAAAAATGCCTCCTGTGTTTCCCATTTGTTCCCCCGAACATCGAAGTGTGTGTGTGTGTGTGAGTGTGTGAGTGTGTGTGTGTGTGAGTGTGTGTGTGTGTGTGAGTGTGTGAGTGAGTGTGTGAGTGTGTGAATGCAAACACACAGACCTGTTTCATTGGCTAAGGAAGGAAAAACTGCTGAAGTCCCTTAAAGCTAAAGCTGCTTCCGAGACCGACCTTGTGTGTGTAAAAAGAACGTTTCTATTTGAGCAGTGAGGAGCAGAGACGCTGCCTCACTGACTTTCCATTTGTCCTTTTAATCGTGTTAAACCAAAGAAAACCAAAGATTTGTCTCTTCAGTGCGGTCTGCGCTCTGCTGCCTGCGTTTGTGCTCTCACCTCGTGATGGTGCATCCTCCTCCTTCTCTCCCTTTCCTCTTTGGCCCTCACTGTCCTCTCTTGTTCATCTCGTTTCCATGAAAAAGAATGCGAGGGGAGAAGGTGAAGCATGGGGTCTATTCAATGTCTGGCTAATGAGCCTTAGATGAGAGCTTAAATTCAGCAATATGAGAACCAACACTAAGACGTTGTGGCGGTTGAGAAGTAACGGCACCGCTCGATGGATCCAGCATCGACCCAGTGGGTTTCCTGCTGCACACAGGATCCATCCTATCCCGTGTGTCGTTGCACCATTCGTTTGAAGCATAGTGTCCCGAGATTCGGATTCGCAAATAAAAAAAATGTAATCTTTTTAGCACCTAAAAAACAACATCTGCATTAAATTCAAATCCGTGTCCATAATCTGCACCGCGTTTCTTCATCGACCAAAAGCATTCACTGCTAAAGACACTCCATGGACCTCAAACTGGCTGGAAAAGATTCACGAGAAGGTTGCAGATTGAAGGGTACCAATAAATATAAGTTCCATAATAGCAAGACGTAGAGAGCACTTCTGCTGCATTCTGAGATAACCTGAGATAACCTGAGATAACCTGCGATAACCCAAGATAACCTGAGATAACCTGAGATAACCTGCGATAACCCAAGATAACCTGAGATAACCCAAGATAACCTGAGATAACCTGAGATAACCCAAGATAACCTGAGATAACCTGCGATAACCCGAGATAACCTGAGATAACCTGAGATAACCTGAGATAACCCAAGATAACCTGAGATAACCTGCGATAACCTGCGATAACCCGAGATAACCTGAGATAACCTGCGATAACCCGAGATAACCTGAGATGACCTGAGATAACCTGAGGTAACCTGAGATAACCTGAGATAACCTGCGATAACCCGAGATAACCTGAGGTAACCTGAGATAACCTGAGGTAACCTGAGATAACCTGAGATAACCCGAGGTAACCTGAGATAACCCGAGATAACCTGAGATAACCTGAGATAACCCGAGGTAACCTGAGGTAACCCGAGATAACCTGAGATAACCCGAGGTAACCTGAGGTAACCCGAGATAACCTGAGATAGCCCGAGGTAACCTGAGATAACCTGAGATGACCTGAGATAACCCGAGGTAACCTGAGATAACCTGAGGTAACCTGAGATAACCCGAGTGCCTTGCTTGACCAGTGTCTCAGTGGCTCCTGCCTGTAACCAACCCTTCCCTCCACGTTTCCTTTCCCTCCTGCTTTCCCAGCCGGGTTCAGAGCTATTCCCTTTTCTTCAGCTCGACTTTGATACAAACAGTTGTTCTCTCGAGATCTTGGCTCACCTCTTCATCATCATCATCATCATCATCAAAAGCAAACGTATTTCATGAACAAATGGCTAATTGGACCTTCTTCCGTAACAAATCTTTAGGAATCTCGGAGGCAGACGCGTGCGTGCTTTGGGCAGACCGCTCTCTTTACCAAACTGTTATACCTCATAGACACTAGTGTTAGGATGATGTAATAATAGCGTATGTCGGAAATGATTCACTTGCTCTTCCTTGTTTTTTTTGGTGACTGTAACTTTTAAAACAAAACAAATGTTGGGCAAAAAGTTTATTGATTTTTTTTAAGTATTTTTTTTTGTAATCGTTAAAACGTGTGCTTAAACCAAAAATGAAAAATGCTTGTCTCCTTCTATGCTCTCTTTCTTGTTGATGTATAAGTGTTTCCACTCTCAATGATTGAGGGATTTATACTTTCAAAGCTTTGTTTGTGTTTTTTCTTTTAGTCTCTTGGTGGTTTTGAAGGAGGATCCGTTTCCTCACGTGGACCTTCGGTGTTGTTTGAAATCCAGCCACGTTTCACTAGATTTTCATGCATCATTTTTTTTTTTACTTTCCTTCGTCTGCTGTTCTGAGGCTCGCACTGCCGTGACATTACCCATACAGCAGTGCTGTAGCCAAGATTTTATGCATGAGTATATTTACGATTAGCTAGCCATGTAATGCATTGTGAAACTTATTATTAACCTTATTATCATCATCCTCCCGTTTGGTTTCCCACAGCTTCACACTGGGAACTTCAGGTTGCATCTGGCCTCCATGTGACGTCTGACCTACTGATAAAATGATTACATACTATCTAGACTGGCTTCGGAGCGGCGGCGAGGTTTACCGCGACCTACCAACGTTTTGTAGGTGCATTTGGATATCAGCCATCAAATACAGTAAAATACAGTAAAATACAACGTGAGGCTGGAGAAGCACAAACGCTTTTGAGTAAACCTGTGATGTTGAGGTTGTTGGGCGGCAGCAGCTTGCTCTTGATCCGTTGTACTTTCCCGTAGCCTGTCCAAGCTTTAGCCGGGTTCGGTCCTGTATATACACACATACGCTGTGCCCTGATGCACTGAGCCCTTTGGCGAGTGAGAGGGAGGCTGTTTGCTAGTAGATTCCAATTGGATAGATAAGTGATAATCAGATTAATGCATTTAGCTGAAATAAGTCGCCAACAACCAGTCTGAGTGAAAGGATGTGTGGGCCAACGACCAAATGAGAGTAGAGAAGAAGAACAAAGAAACCGAAGGTTTCACAGAAACAGGAATGTCAAACGGCAAATATCAACTCAGCGAGTTTGAAAGGCCAAAATAAATGTTTTGTGTACGTGCTCATGTTCATGCAGTGTTAGTTGAGGGAATAACAAAGTACATTTTCGAGCCCTTCCAGTACTGCTCGTCTTCCATTCCCGATTAGCTTTAAAGCATCGAGCAACTTGTTTTTTTCTGAATGGAATATATTTTAAAAATGAAAAAACGGGCGATCAAATTGCATAATTTTGTACCTTTTGTTTTGTTTTGGATGTTGAAGTTTAGATGCGAGAAATGACTTTTGGCACGACGATTAATGCGCTAAAAGTGGAAAATTGGCTTCCTGTAAAGAAATTCCTGTACATATTCATCAACATTACGTTTCGGCACTTTTGCAACGGGGGCTCTATACTGAACAAATAAGATTACACCAAATACGATACGCTGTTATAGCTAGAACAAAACAAACGTTTTGATTCCTGCATCAGCAACACCAGTAAGGTGTCAAAGGTCAAAGGGGCAGATCCGGGAAATCCGGTTTGCACGTATAAATCTACTGTAGGCATCCAACCTGCTGCCTCGCGGTGAGCACATGTGGAACTAACAATTTCCATTCCCAAATTTCACCTGTTTGGTTTACGGATCCTTTCTTTTCCCTTTACTTTCTTGCATTTTCCCCCCATTTTCTTTCGTGGTTGTCATACAGTAATCAAAAATGAAATGATGCATTTTTATTTTAGACATTTGGTTAGAACAGAAAAAGAGAAGTGACTGAAAACTTGTGGTGTGGAATAAAACAATGATCAAACGTGAATGAGATATTGGGAGAATTGCTGTTGTTCCACTATGTACAAAAGAAGAAAAAAATCAATAAAGAAATCACGATGGTCTCATCCATGTACAACATCTTCCTGTTATGGTTTTTTCTCTACTCAAACGTTCCTGATGGGTCCAGAACAAATGTACAATGACATCGGACGGAAACACTTGACCAAGGTAGAAGTACCTCAAAGCTGTACACACAGTACACCTCAGTACACACAGCAGAATAAAGCTGATGGTCCAAGGCCCCCGGGAGCCTCGTCTGGATCAGTCCCCGTCCTCTGGGAGCCTCGCCTGGATCAGTCCCCGTCCTCTGGGAGCCTCGCCTGGATCAGTCCCCGTCCTCTGGGAGCCTCGTCTGGATCAGTCCCCGTCCTCTGGGAGCCTCGCCTGGATCAGTCCCCGTCCTCTGGGAGCCTCGCCTGGATCAGTCCCCGTCCTCTGGGAGCCTCGCCTGAATCAGTCCCCGTCCTCTGGGAGCCTCGCCTGGAACAGTCCCCGTCCTCCGGGAGCCTCGCCTGGATCAGTCCCCGTCCTCCGGGAGCCTCGCCTGGATCAGTCCCCGTCCTCTGGGAGCCTCGCCTGGATCAGTCCCCGTCCTCTGGGAGCCTCGCCTGGAACAGTCCCCGTCCTCCGGGAGCCTCGCCTGGATCAGTCCCCGTCCTCTGGGAGCCTCGCCTGGATCAGTCCCCGTCCTCTGGGAGCCTCGCCTGGATCAGTCCCCGTCCTCTGGGAGCCTCGCCTGGATCAGTCCCCGTCCTCCGGGAGCCTCGCCTGGATCAGTCCCCGTCCTCTGGGAGCCTCGCCTGAAACAGTCCCCGTCCTCTGGGAGCCTCGCCTGGATCAGTCCCCGTCCTCTGGGAGCCTCGCCTGGATCAGTCCCCGTCCTCTGGGAGCCTCGCCTGGATCAGTCCCCGTCCTCTGGGAGCCTCGCCTGGATCAGTCCCCGTCCTCTGGGAGCCTCGCCTGGATCAGTCCCCGTCCTCTAGGAGCCTCGCCTGGATCAGGGTTTCCTCGTGTTAGTTTGTGGCCTCGGGTCATTTCTACAGGTTCTGCAGTCGTTCGCAGTGTTTCAGCAACAGGAAGCATTGTGCCTTCTGCTCGTCGTCCCAGTGGAATCGTTCGGCCTGGAAATCTACGGCTACACACCAAACTACGGAAGAATAAAGACGCAAGATTCGTCCATTTTATTTCTTATTAGAATTTTTGATTTTAAAATGCACTTTTTTCACAACTGGAAGGACATTGATACCCAATAGAATGTCCAGGGTTCCCTCCGTACTGGACACAAGTACCTGCGTGTGTCCGTCCTGCTCCTCTTCCTCGCGTCGTTGCCAGGGAAACAGCGCGCCATTCCGTAGCCGTTGATCTGGTGACATTGTCTTTCTATTACTGGGGGGGTCAGATGCCTGATAAGGAGGACAAGGGGCGGGAAACCAAAGCACGACTCAGTTTAAAGGTGTGTAAAGCGTCTTCATTAAGAAGGAGACTAAATAACTACTGTGGTAAAACAAACTGCACAGATGTGAACAAGCTCTGATCCAGAACAGTAGACCTGCAATAAAAGTCCTAATGTTCTGTTTGTGTGGACGCCATCTGATAAGAGTTGATTCAATCTAAACGGACTACATTTAACGTCACACCTTGATTTGTGTCCTGCTGAGAGGAATGAGTTCTGTGATGTCACCGCCGCCACTCTTCCTTTCGCAGACAATGAACAGAGGAGCAACATAGATACGGAGGATCCTCTATGGTGACAGCGACCTGTCAATCACAGTAAGCCCGCCCTAAAGCAAACTGCGCTCTATTTGACTAAATGGACCATAACTTACTAAAGGAACATCACGCTGAAGAGGAGGCCTGATTGTTAAATCCTGGTTTTCGTACGGAATACTCACCTATTTGGAAGGAATGCGCTACGTTACCTTGTGCTGCTTTACACTGCGTTCCGTTGTAATAACTCACCTTGGTGCTGTGCTTGGTTCACTATGATTACACACGGAACCGACAAGCTTTACAATGTCTCATTTAAAGCCAAGAGGCAAAGTTCAAAGGAGTGAAAATCACCAAGTTGAGAGTAGAAGGAATAACAGGTATTTCTGTCAGGCCACACGGATAAAGTGAATAAACAGGAGTATTAGTTACTTGCCCCTTTGTGGCCGCGTGTTTCTGCGTCTTTACGAGTCGACGCGCTGGTTTCACTTCCTGGTTGTAAAGTCCTGCGTGTGTTGCAGAGCGATTCACCTCCAGAACAACAGGTGGAGTCACGTGTTTTGTTGAAGACGACCTGGAGAGTCACGTCTTTGTGTGTGGAAGTCGTTGGTTGCTTTATTTATTGATCATAGACTTTATTGCCCCGTGCATCCACACTGCTGCTTTTCATCAAGGACACATTTGTCCCGTATTTTCCTCCACGACTTTGTCCCCCTCGTTTGTGGAGATCTCCCTCCGTGAATCAGAGGCCATCCGGCGTCCTCATAGTCCGCCAATGACGGCTTGTACAAGCGCTCATATTTAAAAGCTCTTCAATCTGATCCGTTCTCTCGTCAACATTCTTCCTTTTAATAACGGCCGTATTGTGCTGTGAAAACGGAGACGTGAGACTCCGTAAAGGACGCAGTCAGAGACCAATCACAGCCTGGTGCTGCAGGAGGCTGCAAAGCTTTACACGCTAGTCTACAAAAATGGGTCGACGCACGTAAGGAGGTGTGAAAAGACACGCGAGGGACACGCGAGCGACACGCAAAGGGGTCTTCGCTCTGAAAATGCAGAAGCATAAACTAGGCTTTAGTTAGCATGCATGCCCAGATCTTCCCTTTGCTTCCTCCTTTCTATCCTGCGGTTTATTTTACATCAAGCTTTTTAATTATTGTTTATTCTTTTTCTCCCTCCTCATCTATCAACCCTCCTGTACTTTTTTATCCCACATGTTCTATACTTCGCCTCTCTGACAGCCTCCTGATTCATTCCTTTGTCTGAAATCTTTCCCAGTGCTTCATACTTCCCAGTTTACCTCTAATGCTTCCTTTGTATTCAGCTTCCCTCTTTCCTTCTTCTTGCTCTGTTCCTTTCCTATAATGTATCCTTTTCTTTAGCACTTGCTCCCTCTGTGCAGAAATCAATGGTTGTTCTCTCAATAGGAGGTCACAGGGGTCACGGTTGCTGGCGTTCTGGCTTTTCAATTACTAGCAGCCTGCAGTCACCACAACCCGCCCACGCACACACACACACACACACGCACACGCACACACACACACACACGCACACGCACACACACACACACACACACACACGCACCTGAAGAGCCCCTCCCCCGTTGAGCTGACGGGCCACCAGGCCGAGCGGAGGATCAGTGTGGATGTTGGAAGTCAGAATACAGAAGAGGAGGAGGAGGTGAGACAGGACAGGTAGGACGTCAGCAGAGGACGTCTCCCTCAGTCCGGCCTCGTAGGTCATTGTGTTGTCTTCTAAACTCATCTGCAGGTCCTCTGCAGATCATTTCACGTTATTAACCAAATACTCCGATGCTCCGATGAGAAAAAAATATTCAGGTGGTGCGTTCAGGCGCTGGTCAATGAAATGTGCGGCGTGTGATTGGTCCCCTATCGCAGCAGCACACAGGCTGCACACTCAGCCTCCAACGCAAAGATGTCCGCTTGCAGCTAACAGCGTCCACAAGCGACAACGTGGCCCTGTGACCTGTGACCCTGTGACCTGTATCCGTGGCCCTGTGACCTGCGACCTGTATCCGCGGCCCTGTGACCTGTGACCTGTATCCGTGGCCCTGTGACCTGTGACCTGTATCCGCGGCCCTGTGACCTGTGACCTGTATCCGAGTCCCTGTGACCTGTGACCTGTATCCGCGGCCCTGTGACCTGTGACCTGTATCCGAGTCCCTGTGACCTGTGACCTGTATCCGCGGCCCTGTGACCTGTGACCTGTATCCGTGGCCCTGTGACCTGTGACCTGTATCCGTGGCCCTGTGACCTGTATCCGTGGCCCTGTGACCTGTGACCTGTATCCGTGGCCCTGTGACCTGTATCCGTGGCCCTGTGACCTTCGACCTGTATCTGCGGCCCTGTGACCTGTGACCTGTATCCGCGGCCCTGTGACCTGTATCCGCGGCCCTGTGACCTGTGACCTGTATCCGCGGCCCTGTGACCTGTATCCGTGGCCCTGTGACCTGTATCCGAGGCCCTGTGACCTGTGACCTGTATCTGCGGCCCTGTGACCTGTGACCTGTATCCGCGGCCCTGTGACCTGTGACCTGTATCCGAGGCCCTGTGACCTGTGACCTGTATCCGCGGCCCTGTGACCTGTGACCTGTATCCGCGGCCCTGTGACCTGTGACCTGTTCCGCGGTAACGGCTGTGAGAGCTTTGTGTGAGCAGACGGGCGCACGGCGCTCCGCTTCATTGGACGGGTACTGAACGAAGTGCTCGTAAGCTGGTAGTCAACATGAGGGGCGGAGCCAGCGATTGATTAGCGCCCTGCATGCATTTTTTAAGCCAGAATTCCCTGAAATCTGAAAAACATGATTAAGGAAAACACCTTTTTATTAAGAGCATAAATGCGATATCATATTCTTAATCCTTGTGACACCCTGACAAGGCGGGAGACCAGAGGAGGGGTGAGAAAATGTGAGGGAACAAAAGGAGAAATAAACAGAAAACAGAAAGTATGGAGGGATTGTAGGAAAGGTGAGAAGAGAAAAAGAAAGGAGGAGACTAGAGGAGGGGAGACGAGGGAGGAAGGGAGGAGACAAACTACGGTACAATATGACAAGAAACATGAGATAACGTGAGGACGAGAGCGAAGGATACAAGACAAAAGATGTGGACGAGAGGAAAAGTGAAGCTGCAGGAAAAGAAGAAAGAAATTAAAATGAAAGGAGAGATGGGGGGGGGGGGGCGGGGTTATTGGGTCGTGGACGCCAATCTCTCTCAGCTTAATCAACAGCAGCAGAGGTGATTGCAGCACCGCAGGGGACTGGGGGGGAGGAGGGGAGAGAACGAGTTAGGAATGAATGGGAAGGTGTGCGTGTGCGTGTGCGTGCGTGTGCGTGTGCGTTTTTGGGGGGGTTGAAGAAAATTGAAAAGATTGGAAAACGGCGCCAAAGTGGAGTCGGCGGGGGATGAAGCGGGAGGAAGGGGGAGGACTGAGGATTGGGAAGGATAAGAGAGGAGAGGAAGAAATACATGCGTGAGGAGGCCGAGACAACAGGAGAGACAAGAGGACAGACAAGAGGAGAGACGAGAGGAGAGACGAGAGGAGAGGCAAGAGGACAGACGAGAGGACAGACGAGAGGAGAGGCAAGAGGACAGGCAAGAGGACAGACGAGAGGAGAGGCAAGAGGACAGACAAGAGGAGAGACAAGAGGACAGGCAAGAGGACAGACAAGAGGACAGACGAGAGGAGAGACAAGAGGACAGGCAAGAGGAGAGACAAGAGGACAGGCAAGAGGACAGACGAGAGGAGAGACGAGAGGAGAGGCAAGAGGACAGACGAGAGGAGAGACAAGAGGACAGACGAGAGGAGAGACAAGAGGACAGGCAAGAGGAGAGACAAGAGGACAGGCAAGAGGACAGACGAGAGGAGAGACGAGAGGAGAGGCAAGAGGACAGACAAGAGGAGAGACAAGAGGACAGGCAAGAGGACAGACGAGAGGAGAGACGAGAGGAGAGGCAAGAGGACAGACAAGAGGAGAGACAAGAGGACAGACAAGAGGAGAGACGAGGGGAGAGACAACAGGAGAGGCAAGAGGACAGACGAGAGGACAGACGAGAGGAGAGGAAAAAGGACAGACGAGAGGAGAGGCAAGAGGACAGACGAGAGGAGAGACAAGAGGACAGACGAGAGGAGAGACAAGAGGACAGGCAAGAGGAGAGACAAGAGGACAGGCAAGAGGACAGACGAGAGGAGAGGCAAGAGGACAGACAAGAGGAGAGACAAGAGGACAGACAAGAGGAGAGACGAGGGGAGAGACAACAGGAGAGGCAAGAGGACAGACGAGAGGACAGACGAGAGGAGAGGAAAGAGGACAGACGAGAGGAGAGGCAAGAGGACAGACGAGAGGAGAGGCAAGAGGACAGACAAGAGGACAGACGAGAGGACAGACAAGAGGACAGACGAGAGGAGAGGCAAGAGGAGAGGCAAGAGGACAGGCGAGAGGACAGACGAGAGGACAGACGAGAGGAGAGGCAAGAGGACAGACAAGAGGAGAGGCAAGAGGACAGACAAGAGGAGAGGCAAGAGGACAGACAAGAGGAGAGGCAAGAGGAGAGGCAAGAGGAGAGACAAGAGGAGAGACAAGAGGAGAGACAAGAGGAGCGGCAAGAGGACAGACAAGAGGAGGGACAAGAGGAGAGGCAAGAGGACAGACAAGAGGAGAGACAAGAGGAGAGACGAGGGGAGAGACAACAGGAGAGGCAAGAGGACAGACGAGAGGACAGACGAGAGGAGAGGCAAGAGGACAGACGAGAGGAGAGGCAAGAGGACAGACAAGAGGACAGACGAGAGGAGAGGCAAGAGGAGAGGCAAGAGGACAGACGAGAGGAGAGACAAGAGGACAGGCAAGAGGAGAGACAAGAGGACAGGCAAGAGGACAGACGAGAGGAGAGGCAAGAGGACAGACAAGAGGAGATACAAGAGGACAGACAAGAGGAGAGACAACAGGAGAGGCAAGAGGACAGACGAGAGGACAGACGAGAGGAGAGGCAAGAGGACAGACAAGAGGAGAGGCAAGAGGACAAACGAGAGGAGAGGCAAGAGGACAGACAAGAGGACAGACGAGAGGAGAGGCAAGAGGACAGACGAGAGGAGAGGCAAGAGGACAGACAAGAGGACAGACGAGAGGACAGACGAGAGGAGAGACAAGAGGACAGGCAAGAGGACAGACGAGAGGAGAGACGAGAGGAGAGGCAAGAGGACAGACAAGAGGAGAGACAAGAGGACAGACAAGAGGAGAGACGAGAGGACAGACGAGAGGAGAGACAAGAGGACAGGCAAGAGGAGAGACAAGAGGACAGACGAGAGGAGAGGCGAGAGGACAGACGAGAGGAGAGGCAAGAGGACAGACGCGAGGACAGACGAGAGGAGAGGCAAGAGGACAGACAAGAGGACAGGCAAGAGGAGAGACAAGAGGACAGACGAGAGGAGAGACGAGAGGAGAGGCAAGAGGACAGACAAGAGGAGAGACGAGAGGAGAGGCAAGAGGACAGACGAGAGGAGAGGCAAGAGGACAGACGAGAGGAGAGGCAAGAGGACAGACAAGAGGACAGACAAGAGGAGAGGCAAGAGGACAGACAAGAGGAGAGGCAAGAGGACAGGCAAGAGGACAGACGAGAGGCAAGAGGACAGACGAGAGGCAAGAGGACAGACGAGAGGAGAGGCAAGAGGACAGACAAGAGGACAGACGAGAGGAGAGGCAAGAGGACAGACAAGAGGAGAGACAAGAGGACAGACGAGAGGAGAGACGAGAGAAGAGGACAGACAAGAGGAGAGACAAGAGGACAGACAAGAGGAGAGACGAGAGGAGAGGCAAGAGGAAAGGCAAGAGGACAGACAAGAGGAGAGGCAAGAGGAGAGACAAGAGGACAGACAAGAGGACAGACGAGAGGAGAGACGAGAGGAGAGGCAAGAGGACAGACAAGAGGAGAGACAAGAGGACAGACAAGAGGAGAGACGAGAGGACAGACGAGAGGAGAGGCAAGCGGACAGACGAGAGGAGAGGCAAGAGGACAGACAAGAGGACAGACGAGAGGAGAGGCAAGAGGACAGACAAGAGGAGAGACAAGAGGACAGACCAGAGGAGAGACGAGAGGAGAGGCAAGAGGACAGACGAGAGGAGAGGCAAGAGGAGAGACGAGAGGACAGACGAGAGGACAGACGAGAGGAGAGGCAAGAGGACAGACAAGAGGAGAGGCAAGAGGACAGACAAGAGGAGAGGCAAGAGGACAGACAAGAGGAGAGGCAAGAGGAGAGGCAAGAGGAGAGACAAGAGGACAGGCAAGAGGAGAGACAAGAGGAGAGGCAAGAGGACAGACAAGAGGAGAGACAAGAGGACAGACAAGAGGAGAGGCAAGAGGAGAGACAAGAGGAGAGGCAAGAGGACAGACGAGAGGACAGACAAGAGGACAGACGAGAGGAGAGGCAAGGACAGACGAGAGGAGAGGCAAGAGGACAGACAAGAGGACAGACGAGAGGACAGACGAGAGGAGAGACAAGAGGACAGGCAAGAGGACAGACGAGAGGAGAGGCAAGAGGACAGACAAGAGGAGAGACAAGAGGACAGACAAGAGGAGAGACAACAGGAGAGGCAAGAGGACAGACGAGAGGACAGACGAGAGGAGAGGCAAGAGGACAGACGAGAGGAGAGGCAAGAGGACAGACGAGAGGAGAGGCAAGAGGACAGACAAGAGGACAGACAAGAGGAGAGGCAAGAGGACAGACGAGAGGAGAGGCAAGAGGACAGACAAGAGGACAGACGAGAGGAGAGACAAGAGGACAGGCAAGAGGACAGACGAGAGGAGAGGCAAGAGGACAGACAAGAGGAGAGACAAGAGGAGAGACAAGAGGAGAGACAACAGGAGAGGCAAGAGGACAGACGAGAGGACAGACGAGAGGAGAGGCAAGAGGACAGACGAGAGGAGAGGCAAGAGGACAGACGAGAGGAGAGGCAAGAGGACAGACAAGAGGACAGACGAGAGGACAGACAAGAGGACAGACGAGAGGAGAGGCAAGAGGACAGACGAGAGGAGAGGCAAGAGGACAGACGAGAGGACAGACGAGAGGAGAGACAAGAGGACAGGCAAGAGGAGAGACAAGAGGACAGGCAAGAGGACAGACGAGAGGAGAGACGAGGAGAGGCAAGAGGACAGACAAGAGGAGAGACGAGAGGAGAGGCAAGAGGACAGACGAGAGGACAGACGAGAGGAGAGACGAGAGGACAGACGAGAGGAGAGGCAAGAGGACAGACGAGAGGACAGACGAGAGGAGAGGCAAGAGGACAGACAAGAGGACAGGCAAGAGGAGAGACAAGAGGACAGACGAGAGGAGAGACGAGAGGAGAGGCAAGAGGACAGACAAGAGGAGAGACGAGAGGAGAGACGAGAGGAGAGGCAAGAGGACAGACGAGAGGAGAGGCAAGAGGACAGACGAGAGGAGAGGCAAGAGGACAGACAAGAGGAGAGGCAAGAGGACAGACAAGAGGAGAGGCAAGAGGACAGACAAGAGGAGAGACAAGAGGAGAGACAAGAGGAGCGGCAAGAGGACAGACAAGAGGACAGACAAGAGGAGAGACAAGAGGAGAGACAAGAGGACAGACAAGAGGAGAGGCAAGAGGAGAGACAAGAGGAGAGACGAGAGGACTCCCATGGACTTCACCCTCCAGGTGGATCGGTCACCATAGGAGGAGGCTGCTCTGGTCACCATGAAGGTCCAGACCAACGCTTGTAGACACAAACACGTCACGTGAGTTTGTGTCCATGTTTAAAACAGACACGGGAGCTTTTTAGACCAGAACTTCTGTACCTCATGAACGACATGTTCCATCCTTGTTTCTTTACCCACAAGACGATCCACTTCCACTCGGGGTTTAGCAGGGTTTCCAGATAGCCCTCCCCCACGTGCGTGCTCCCCAAGGCCAAACAAGATACATTACCTATAGAATATACACTCACCTGAAGGAACACGATCCTAATGCGGTGCATCATCCTGCAGATGGTACATGGGGCCATAAAGGGATGGACATGGTCAACAACGCTCAGGTAGCGTGGCGTTTAAAACATGCCCAATTGGCCCTAAGGGGCCTAAAGTGTGCCAAGAAAACCTCCCCCACCATTACACCAGCAGCAGCCTGCACCGTGGCAACAAGGCACGATGGATCCATATTCTCATTCTGACTCCACCATCTGAAGGTCTCAACACAAATCGAGACTCAGCAGACCAGGCAACATTTTTCCAGTCTTCAACTGTCCAATTTTGGTGAGCTCTTGCTAATTGTAGCCTGTTGTTCCTATTTGTAGTGGGGATGAGTGGTACCGGTGGGGTCTTGTAGACCATCCGCCTCACGGTTGTGCGTGTTGAGGCTTCACAAATGCTTTGCTGCACACCTCGGTTGTAACGAGTGGTTATTTCAGTCAAAGTTGCTCTTCTATCAGCTTGAATCAGTCGGCCCATTCCCCTCTGACCTCTGACCTCTAGCATCAACAAGGCATTTCCGCCCACCGGACTGCCGCATACTGGGTGTTTTTCCCTTTTCACACCATTCTTTGTAAAATCCCAGTAAGTGAGCAGATTGTGAAATACTCGTCTGGCACCAAGAACCGCGCCACGCGCAAAATGGCCTAAATCACCTCTTTCCCTTTCTGACATTCAGTTTGGAGTTCAGGAGATGGTCTTCACCAGGACCACGCCCCTAACTGCCATGTGATTGGCTGATTAGATAATTGCATTAATGAGAAATTGAACAGGTGATCCTAATCATCCTCAAGGTGAGTGTGTATGTGGGTCTAACAAGAAGACCCCTCAGCTGGCTGCTTGTGATGGCAGAGACCCCCCCCCCCTCACGGTGCACCTTTATTTTGGCGCTTACGTCTGCGATCTGGTCCTTTCAGGAACCCGTCCATTGTCCCCCACAGAACCACGTCGTCTGCACACCAGAGCGCTGTCCTTCTGGAACACGCAGGAAGTCCTAACCACGGGACGTGGTCCAACTTCAGGGTTAGCGTGTTAGCGGCTGCTGGCAGGGTCAAAGTTCGCTCCCATTCGGTTTGGTTGGTATTAAGACGTGTCTTTGCCATCATTTACTTTGAGTGGTACGTTTATACCTCACAGTCATCTTTCATCCTAAGTAGACGTAGTGCATTCTTTGTGTGTAGCTCAACATAAAAAAAACACACAAACACTAATAATGTCTTTATTGTATTTTGAAGGAAGATTTGTTATGTTTGATTGCATTGCTTATACCATGTGTCTCACATATACATATAAAAACATGTTATCACAGCAGGTACGAGAGGATTTGTGGTCCAGAACAAAAGCAAAATGACCAAAAATAAATAACTCCAAAAAACAAAAAACTATGCAAACTATCAAACAACAAATCTGTAGCGTCTTTATTGCGTGTACAACGCAAACGCCGCAGCTACAAACAGAACACACAGCAGAGGTGGAGGGAAATCTCACCCGTCAGACATTAGCATGTGTTCTTTTCCTCACCCGGACATCCCGTTATTATTGCAGAGACACGAAGCACTGAACTCTGGGTAAAGCGCACAGAAGCAGCCCTTTCAACCCCGTGGAAGAGCCCTGAACGCACAAAGCACGGCCGCTTGCATTGAGGGCCAATGCGTCGAGTTCTGAAGCACCAATGTCCCGACTGCAGAGGCGCATCTGAAGCCCAAACACCAGCTGGCCATCAAACATCTGGCCAGCCAGCAGCTGTATTTCTGCCACATTGAGAAGAAGTGCGATAGATTGGGACTTTGGGAGTGTTGGTTCATTAAAAGTCTGGTTTGTTCTTCGCTCCCGTGCGACACCACATGCACACACTTCAACTCTTATTTTACTGAAGCTGTGCACCTGCAGTGGTTTCAGGACTTCTAGTCTTACAAAAGGCTCAATGAGGCTCCAGAGGTTGTCGGAGACATTTTACTGGACATTGTGTGTGTACCTAGGCAGCCGCGCTGGAGACAAGTGGAGCTCATTGGTCCAGAACGTCCGGCTCGTTTGCCCCAGCGCTCATAATCCAACAGCCCGCGGAGTAATCCCACTAAACGCCACGGGGCCGCGTTCATTCCAGGCAACAGAAATACGTCAGTGCCGCAGTCCTTCCTATTGGACATTTTATTATAAGCAAGACCTTCTCTCTAGTTCACCTGCCGGTTGCCACACTTCAGAATCGGCAGTTTGGAATTTAAAACCATTTTTTATTCTGGTTTCCAGAAGCAGAAAAGTTGCAGCAGGAATTTAGGTTCTGATGTCTTGGTGGATTCGTGCAGCCAGCACACGCGTGAGCCTCAAAAAGCACATGATGGCTGCGTAGAGGAAGAAAACATCTGGGGGCCGAAGGCCGCAGGTCAAGTTAGCGTCTCATCCCAAATGGGATCAGTGGAAACAGCCAAAAATATTTAATTCAGCTTATCAACCGATTGTTTTCTGGTATTTAGTGCAGAGTGATCAGTCGATGGGAAGCGACCGAGGGTTTCGACACGCGTGACGCCGTGTGTGCTGCTTCTCTACATCTCGCTGTTCACACCTACAAAGGTAGAATATGTGCATCTAAATGAACACTGCTCATATTTAATGCGGGTATTTTTCGTTAAGGAATGCCAGGTTACCGCTAACCGCTAACTGTAAGAAAGATCTAATGATCAGTCTTGATCTTCTTCTGTAGAGGAACAGAAACAACGTGAAACCTAAAAACAATGAATTAGTGCAGAGACTTTCTACGAGGGGTCTCTTGTCATCGGGGGGCATCTGACGAGCCAAACAGCAGCTGATCGGGGAGCATTGCTTGGGGCAGAAGCTGGTGCCACTGGGTTCATTTGAAAATTGATCAGCATTAATGTGTTTTATTGATAACATTTGCAAATGCAACATGAAATGAATTCATCTGAAATCAGTTAAAAGAAATAAGTTAAGCCTGTAATGTCGACCCCTCTAAGCATTCAAATTGATTCAGCAAAGAAAATTAGCATTTGAGTGACACACGTCCTACCCTGAAGAGTGTGTGTGTGTGTGTGTGTGTGTGTGTGTGTGTGTGTGTGTGTGTGTGTGAGCACGCTGGTTCCTATGAGAGCGTCTGGCTGGAGAAGAAGGCCTTGGTCTCTGCACAGGTGGGGTTGGTGCACAGCGGGCAGCGGAGGGTCAGCTGGCGGGAGCAGGGCTGGTTGGACTTGAGGTGGGACTGGACCAGGTCCGCCAGAGCCTGGACAGATGGTGCACAGGGAGCATTGAGACAGGGACCCTTTGACGGGCTGCCATGTCCCTCAATAAGCGGTGGTTGTCGTGGAAACACGTGCGTTTGAAGCCTCCGGTAGTGACAGCAGCCCGTCCATCACTAGGTGGCCCCGCGTTTGAGGGCCATTCTATTTAAGTGGACCACAGTTTACCAAATGAACTTCATGCTGTATTGAAGACGACTTGGAACCAGAGACCGGAACCATAACGTGGTGTTTACGGTGTTTGCTCAACGACCTGAGGCAGTCACCTCGCATGGTGTCACATTGATCCAAAGATCTACGGGAGGAAACAGGAGCTAAAGATGCAGAAAGGAGGCTGCTCTACCGAATAGAACCAGCACCTTTAGTCTCTCGCTTTCCTAGCAGGACTTTATTGTAACTTTCTGCAGGTGCCGGGAGTCAAACGAATAGTCAGAGCGAAGTCAATGAGTAAGAATGTACTAATAGGCGATCGTACAAGATCGCAATCTGAGCGGAGATTTATCAGGAAATAAACCGCTGGACAGCAGCTGGACGGATTCAGCTCACCGAGAAACTAAAAGGGAAAGGAAGTAGGAATCCACTTTCTGCCGCGGTCTCCTTTTCTCCCTGACTTTAGTCGCCCGTCGTCGTCCCTTTATCAATAAACCTATTGGAACATTTTGCAATGAACTCTGTTCATGCTCCTTTATTAGCACTTATATGGTTTGGTCCTTTATAGACCTGGTGTGTGTGTGTGTGTGTAGGTGTGTGTGTGTGGTACCTTCATGAAGAGAGGGTTCCCATTCAATGACTCTGCTCTCCTGATGTTCTCCACTCCACACTGACGACAGAAAGGACACTTGATTAGTTCGTCTACTGGACAGCGGCTCATCCATCCTGGGGGGGGTCTTCCTCCTCACCTCCTCCCCCAGCACCTGTCCGTACTCGATGTCCAGCTCGTGCAGCGTCTCGATGTGGTCCGAGGTGAAGGCGATGGGCACCAGCAGGATGTTCTTCTTGCCGCGCTCGCACAGCCCTTTGATCACGTCGTCCGTCTGGGGGCCGAGCCACTGCATGGGCCCCACCTGGATCAGCACACGCCTCACATGAGCACACGCCTCACACGGGCACACGCCTCACACGGGCACACGCCTCACGCGAGCACACGCCTCATGCGAGCACACGCCTCACGCGAGCACACGCCTCACGCGAGCACACGCCTCACACGAGCACACGCCTCACACGAGCACACGCCTCACACGAGCACACGCCTCACACGAGCACACGCCTCACACGAGCACACGCCTCACACGAGCACACGCCTCACACGAGCACACGCCTCACACGAGCACACGCCTCACACGCCTCACACGAGCACACGCCTCACACGAGCACACGCCTCACACGAGCACACGCCTCACACGAGCACACGCCTCACACGAGCACACGCCTCACACGAGCACACGCCTCACACGAGCGCCGCTCACTCCCGTTGTCGTGGAGACATGACGGGGACGCCTTCCAATGCAGACCAAATGACCTTTATCCCCAGAGGACGACCGATCAGGCGAAAGTCTCCGTCACAAAGACGCCAGAAGGACGAAGTGAAGACATGGTTTGTTTTCTAAGGAAACTATTCCCACGTGTTCACAGTCTCCCCCGACTGTCCTCTGTGTGTCTGTGTGTGTGTGTGTGTGTGTGTGTGTGTGTGTGTGTGTGTGTGTGTGTGTGTGTGTGTGTGTGTCTCTCTCACCCTGGACTGCCACACCAGTCTGTAGGGGTTACAGTGTCCCAGCGTCTCCATCACTCTCTGGACGGTGGCTCCCACCTCCTGAGGATACGGGTCGCCTCTGTTCACCACCTGCACACAGCAGCACCGTCAGGTGGAGGTCAGCACCGTCAGGTGGAGGTCAGCACCGTCAGGTGGAGCGTCTGCTCAGCGCGGCACGGTACTCACAGCCATGGGGAGGGAGTGTGCCGAGAAGAGAAGGACCACGTCGTCCCGCTTGTCGTCTGGAAACTTCAGCAACTCGTTACGGACGTGATCTGCAAAACACTGACAGGCACACGCACACGCACACACACACACACACACACACGCACACGCACACGCACAAACACGCACGGGTAAGTCCTCATCCAATATGGATTTTTTTCAGTTATCTCCGAGCGGTCCAAGAGGACTCATTGGTGTGTGTGTGTGTGTGTGCGTTACCTCCACCAGCAGAGGGTGTGTGTGTGTGTGTGTGTGTGTGTGTTACCTCCACCAGCAGAGGGTGTGTGTGTGTGTGTGTGTGTGTGTGTTACCTCCACCAGCAGAGGGTGTGTGTGTGTGTGTGTGTGTGTGTGTTACCTCCACCAGCAGAGGGTGTGTGTGTGTGTGTGTGTGTGTGTTACCTCCACCAGCAGAGGGTGTGTGTGTGTGTGTGTGTTACCTCCACCAGCAGAGGGTGTGTGTGTGTGTGTGTGTGTGTGTGCGTTACCTCCACCAGCAGAGGGTGTGTGGGTGTGTGTGTGTGCGTTACCTCCACCAGCAGAGGGTGTGTGTGTGTGTGTGTGTGTGCGTTACCTCCACCAGCAGAGGGTGTGTGGGTGTGTGTGTGTGTGCGTTACCTCCACCAGCAGAGGGTGTGTGTGTGTGTGTGTGTGTGTGTGTGTGTGTGTGTGTGTGTGTTACCTCCACCAGCAGAGGGTGTGTGTGTGTGTTACCTCCACCAGCAGAGGGTGTGTGTGTGTGTGTGTTACCTCCACCAGCAGAGGGTGTGTGTGTGTGTGTGTTACCTCCACCAGCAGAGGGTGTGTGTGTGTGTGTGTGTTACCTCCACCAGCAGAGGGTGTGTGTGTGTGTGTGTGCGTTACCTCCACCAGCAGAGGGTGTGTGTGTGTGTGTGTGTGTTACCTCCACCAGCAGAGGGTGTGTGTGTGTGTGTGTGTGTGCGTTACCTCCACCAGCAGAGGGTGTGTGTGTGTGTGTGTGTGCGTTACCTCCACCAGCAGAGGGTGTGTGGGTGTGTGTGTGTGTGCGTTACCTCCACCAGCAGAGGGTGTGTGTGTGTGTGTGTGTGTGTGTGTGTGTGTGTGTGTGTGTGTGTGTTACCTCCACCAGCAGAGGGTGTGTGTGTGTGTTACCTCCACCAGCAGAGGGTGTGTGTGTGTGTGTGTGTGTTACCTCCACCAGCAGAGGGTGTGTGTGTGTGTGTGTTACCTCCACCAGCAGAGGGTGTGTGTGTGTGTGTGTTACCTCCACCAGCAGAGGGTGTGTGTGTGTGTGTGTGTTACCTCCACCAGCAGAGGGTGTGTGTGTGTGTGCGTTACCTCCACCAGCAGAGGGTGTGTGTGTGTGTGTGTGTGTTACCTCCACCAGCAGAGGGTGTGTGGGCCAGCGGTCGATGACGCTCCAGCGCATCTTGGGCCGGGCGCCTCTGTTGTTGTAGTAGCGGTAGATGGCGTTCAGGCTGCTGCCTGTTTCCCGGGACGAGCAGTAATATTAGAACACACACGTGGACGGAATCCACCAACATTATACAGATCAGTGAAAAGAAGCAGAAGCACTGAGGTTCTCTGTCACACACCTTTATAATTTAAAGAGGATGTTCTGGTACCACAGCGGTTTATTGGACCAGGTAAAACGCATTGAGAACCAATTCTGCTTCACAAGGATGAGCAGGTCACACGCGTGATCTGATACGGCTCCTTCCAAAACAGATCCCAGGGTCTAACCTCCAGATGGGCCGTACGGGGACAGAGGTCCTCAGACCCCACTTCACAGTTCAAGGGTCAAACATTTTAGAAGCTTGAAAGCTGGTTGTAAATGGAGCGGTCGAGATCGGTGTCCCCAGTACAACATGTCCCTCATACTGATGCTTTACCTGCTCTGACTGCTTCCCCATCGTTTGGTCATTTGGCCTCTTCGACAGCTGATGGCGGCGTAGGACTGTGTGTGTGTGTGTGTGTGTGTGAGAGAGTCACCTGTGGTGGAGCAGCTGTACTGAGGATACTGCGTGAAGGCCACGGCCCGCTCCACCCCGTCTTTCTCCATCTGCTCGATGGCTTCCTCCGTCAGCGGCTGGACGTAGCGGAAGCCGATGTAGAACTTGTGAGGAGCTGGACAGAGACGCCGTCAGTGAGTCGCAGCACGACCGGCTACAGGCAGCAGCGCTCTGTGGAGGTGCTGCTCCTGCCCTCACGTGACAGAACTCATGGCTGGATGACGGGGTGGTCTGAACCAATCAGGGGCAGAGATGAGGCGGGTCTTTGCCTCTGATTGGCTGTGGTCCTACACTGTGACTGAAACACCAGCGAACCCGATACGTCAGAGCCGAGACGAGGACAATGAAAAGAACTCGAAATCCCCTTTAGCTTATTCTTGTTTTAAATCATTTACATGATGTATATGAGGCGGATAAAAAGAAAAAAGACCCAAAATTGTGGCGTTAAAAGGCGACGCGAGGAAAAAAATTTCCACCTAAATAAAAAAGTAAAGCGCACAGTGCAACCTGGTCTGTGGCCCCGTGAACAGAACCATCAATGAAAGAGAGAAAAGCAAGAAAGGGACGGCATCAAGCCTGGTTTATGCTTCTGCCTTTTCAGAGCGACGCAGACGCAAACCCCCTCGCGTGTCCCTTCACACCTCCTTGTGTGCATCTACCCATTTTTGTACACTAGCGTGTAAAGCTTTGCAGCCTCCTGCAGCAGCAGGCTGTGATTGGTCTCTGACTGCGTCCTTTACGGAGTCTCACGTCTCCGTTTTCACAGCACAATACGGCCGTTATTAAAAGGAAGAACGTTTACGAGAGAACGGATCAGATTGAAGAGCTTTTAAATATGAGCACTTGTACAAGCCGTCATTGGCGGACTATGAGGACGCCGGATGGCCTCTGATTCATGGAGGCAGATCTCCACAAACGAGGGAACAAAGTCGTGGAGGAAAATACGGGACAAATGTGTCCTTGATGAAGAGCAGCAGTGTGGATGCACGGGGCAATAAAGTCTATGATCAATAAATAAAGGAACCAGCGACTTCCACACACAAAGACGTGACTCTCCAGGTCGTCTTCAACAAAACACGTGACTCCACCTGTTGTTCTGGAGGTGAATCGCTCTGCAACACACGCAGGACTTTACAACCAGGAAGTGAAACCAGCGCGTCGACACGTAAAGACGCAGAAACACGCGGCGGCCTTTAGTTGCTGCCGGTTGGTGCTTATCAGAGGCGTGTGCAGGCGTGAGTAGCGACACCCTCACTTGGTCTCTATCTGCACTTCACACCCTTTCGGCTTCTGACCGGCGGCAGGAAACAGCCTCTATCTGGTCGTCCCCTGGTGGCTTCTATACGGGACCCTCCTCTGAACCAGAGGGCAGATGGTATCCGGGAGCGTCTCACCCGTCTCAGGGCTCATCTCGTCCAGCAGCTTCACCATGCCCTCCCCCTGCATGGAGGTCCAGTGCTTGATGGGCGAGCCCCCTCCGATCTTGCTGTACTGCTCCTGGATCTTTGGCGTGCGGCGCTTGGCGATGAGCGGCCCGAGCGTACTGCAGGGTGGAAGCACAGCGAGGATTAGGAAACTAGCTGCGCTTGTTGTGTGTAAAGTAACCTCAGCAGCGGTTTGCTCATTGTGTGGAGTAACAGTTGGTTTGTGGTGCAGTTTGTCAAATGAACAGTATATGAAGCTAACGTTAGCTCAAGAAGCTAACGCTACTTAATTGCCCCAATATATGTTATTACCGTACTTTAATACACTAATAAACTATTGGTCCAGCTTATGTAGCAACACGCCGTACTCGTTCAACAGGAACGAAGACGTCTGCAGCATGTTAGCATCATGCGCTAGTTAGCACTGAACGCAAAGTACAGACGAGCCCGATGAGAAAAGCAAAGTATGAAGGAGCCTTTTTAACTGATGGTGGCTCTTTGGTGAAAGGTCAAAGGGTCATTCTGATTTAATCAGAAGGGAACCATGAACGTAGACAACAGATTTGTTCTGCTGGTTACAACCGGAGGGGAAACACACACTCAGATATTTGGTCCCTCTAACATCAGCGTAGAGTTTAGAGGCAAATCTTCTGTCCTCGTTCAGCCGAGTGCAGAATGTCGAGGAACAAGGAAGGAAAACACTTCTTCTCTTCTCAGCAGGAAGCAAATTAAATCCCTTTGTTGGTTCCTGAGTCAGTTATTATGCAACAACCTCACAACCTCACTCTGCTTGTGTGTGTAATTATCTATTTATATATATATATATATATATATATATATATATATATATATATGGGTGTGTTTAAAATCAGCTGATGGCATGAAACTGGACGAGACATGCAGGTGTCAATGTCAGTACTACAGGTTTATTAAAAAGCTGCTTTTATTCAGATAACGACAATATGGTGTGTGTGTGTGTGTGTGTGTGTGTGTGTGTGTGTACATACTTCTGTACTGGGAGTTTCATCAGGTCCGTGTCCAAGAACAAGCGCAGCAGGAAGTCGTGCACGTCTTCTAGTTTCTCAGGTCCTCCCATGTTGAGCATCAAAATGCCCGTCTTAGGTTTCCTGCAGGGACCAGGGATTTATAATCAATAATCATCCTATTGGTTGTATAGAAAAGGCTATAGATGATGAGTCAACACTTTTTCAAACTTAAATGGCCCTCGAGGTGCCGTGTCATTGCTATGGTTTGGCTCGGGGTTAGGGTTACCCTAAAAATCTATGATTGCAGCCAGGGTCACTTCACAAGGCCCTCAGGTGTCCGTTAGGCGAGTAAAGTGTGTTCATACACACACAACAGTCCATAAGCGCGTCAAGGAACCGAGCACATAATAAACAGAGGGGTCTTACAAGGGACAACTTCAGAAGCAACAAGAGCGTCAAATACGCAACAAAAAGGAGCACGAATGACTGACAGCTGACAGCTGGCGGTCGTGTGCGGGCTCTCTGAAGCCTGGCGTGCGTGTTGGGGACGGCGGTCCTCGTGTCACCTGTTGTCCAGTGTTTCTGGGGTGGACGTCTGGGCCAAAGCAGCAGCAGCGGAGCGTCTCCTCACAGTCAGACTGATGCTGCTCCTGGCGACTGAAGCACAAGGAGGAAACACGGACACTGGTCACTCGTACACATGCATGGTTTTCCCGGTGAGTAGACGTTCTCACACACTCTCTCTCTCTCACACACACACACACACACACACACACACACTGGGGGTCATGTTATTTATATCATACAGAGATTCAGCCCGGTGCATTTGGGATCTGTGGAAAGTCAGTGATCTCCTCCAGAATTGCATATGAATAATGGCCAGCAAGTACGTTTATAAAGACAGTACTGAAAATAGTACGTTACTAATTCTAGAATGTTATATATTATCCCTTGGCTTTGTGTTTCGGCCCAGCTGTCCTTCTATAACCACCGCTGTAATACCCGCAAACACCACCAGGCGGCTCAGTCCGATTATGCAAGTTCACAACGTTGGAATTGTGTAACTCGGTTCGAATGTTCCTCCTCACGGGCCGTTAACGACTAAGTGGACTGTGTGTTGATCATCGGCTTGAACTAAACGCAGCACAAGTAAGGGATGATTCCGTTACAGAACATTAAACTAACCTAAGAAATGTTGGGCTTAGCGCGTAGCTAGCTACGGAAACGACGTTATTTCTCTGTAAAATAAAAGCACAAACTTACAAACTTACAGCCAATAAAACGATTTCGACTCGACCAACAGCGAACACGGGAAACTGTATATAAGACGTGACTCGTGAGGGTGAGAATAAATGGGTGCGAACGATTTATGAGCAAACCACCCAACTAATTGCGCATTAACTTTACAGCATGGCTTGTATTGTGAAAGTCCTAGACGGAAGTTACTTCTCAGATCCGCGCTAGCTTAACGCCCCATTAGCCAATGTCAGCGTGTTGAGTTCACGCTCCATCACTCAAAACTGCCTGAAACACGCAAAGTGACCCAGTTTACTCGATGACATTACCGATATGATTCATAGAACGTGAAGGCAGGCTGGGAAAGCTCACAGCAACACTCACATTGGATCAAGCGACCGGCGCTGCCCAGGACCGCCATCATGGTAGCGTCCGTTTCCCGCTGTAGCAGAAGCGGGGTAGTTGTGCTGTCAGCGCGGCCGCTTCCACGAATGTTCCCCCTCAGTGAGCGACGCGCCGGTCACACCAACGTGACGCCCACACTGCTTCGGCCGCCACCGGCTGCACGAACACTGTCAAGTTTAGTCAACGGTGGCTTCGACTCTTCCGGGTTTTAACTTCAAAATAAAAGCCACCGACGACTAATCTGAGATGATGCAACAGCTCAGGGGAGACTTCGATTTGTGCGAAATCCAGAGGTTTATGGCTTAATTTATTCAGATGTTAATCACTTACTTTCTTCTAGTAATGTTAAGTCATCAATTTTCTTTTTATCAATGCCAATGGTGTCTAATTTTATTTTCAGTTTAAATTGACAAACAAAGAAATTGAGATGAAGTTGAAAGCCATGGCTTGTACGTAGTGTTGCACGTTGTTTACAATACGTTTTATGAATAATTGTATTTGTATATACTTTAAACCTTTATTGTGGTAGCTTGGTGTAGTTTTCTGGACGCAGGGCACTTATTTTAGTATGACGTCACATCCACGTTTGTGTACCTTATAAAACCACGCCCCTCTTCAGGCCGGTCCCACCCACTCTGCGTGTGTTCAGATAGTTTATCAGCTCGAAGCATCGTGGTTTAAGAACAAACAGCTTTGTGGAGATCTGAGTTACTCACATGAACCCAACTCTTGTTTGATCCCACGAGTCTTGAAGTTTACTTCTATCCTCCAAACCAGCTTTATATTTAAATATTCATTCTATACATTTGTTACAGTAACTAGGACTTACGCCATCGTTTACATGGCATGTCTTGGTGTGAAACTTTTTTTCCTTCATGTTATTCAGTTTGTAATGCACATTTATATCGATATATAAATGTATCCATATTAACATCCGATCAGTGATCGGCTCTGAGCACATCACAGGAAGCCCTCACACCACCATCTGTTGGAATCACATTTATTGGAGCACAGCATTGAGCCGAGGTTTATCTGAAACACGAACATGGAGCCCCGAGGTCACGTCTCTGAACCACACAGACCTCTTCCTCGCTGCCTGTGACTAGCGTTGTGTTAGAAGTCTGATGCGACTTAACGTCCCCCCCGACCAGGAGCCGGGGGCGGGACGCGCGGCGATGGAGTCCGAATTCTTTCTACGACCAGAAAGGTCTCAGAGGGGAATTATGAGAACAGATCTCACTCACAGGAGAAGAGTTTATACTCAACAACCACAGGAGACTACGACGGTTATCTAAACCCAGCAGAGGCAAAGCTCATCGCATTCAGGTTTCCAGTCAGAACCAACGAGGAAGAAGCTGTAAAGGCAGAGACCCGCAGGCGGAGCGGACGGCCCGCGGCGAGACGTCACCATCGGAACTCAACACAACGAGGGTTATTGGGGAAAAAAAGAACACAGTATCCTTTAGATTTGATTCAAAGTTGTAGCGACACGTTTGATGGCCACATGCCAAGATGCAGATGCACCAACAGAAAGTGTGTGTGTGCGTGTGTGTGTGTGTGTGTGTGTGTGCGCGCTCAGGGCCGGCAGCGCTGGATGAAGCGTGGGTACAGGCAGACGTCTCTGATGTGATGTCTGTTCAGCAGCCAGGTGAGGAACCGCTCCAGGCCCAGACCGTAGCCGCCGTGAGGACACGTGCCGTACTTCCTCTGGAAGAAACACACACGCGGGTCGTTACACACGGGCCGTTACACGCGGGCCGCTACACACGGTACAGCTGGTTCTTGTAGGAATATTCCAACACGCCAGGCACGGACTCACGGCTCTATGAGGCAGCAGTGGAGGAAGTGCTTGTGAAAATAGATAAATAAATGTATTTATTTCAACTTTTGTACTTATGTTTATCAAGTCCTTTTTGCCTACATGTGTGAAATGTATACAGGTAGGAATAGATATGTAATCTGCACGTGGCAATGTGTGTGTGTGTGTGTGTATATGCTTGTAAGGGGAACATACAGCGTTGTTATAGCTAGACTACTGGTAACATTAGTACTATCATTAGAATACATATCTTTCATATGTGAAATATTGTACATATTACTACATATTACTGGTTTCAAACTTGTTTTCATTTGGAAAGCAAGGTGTCTGACGTCTGGAACACAATCAAGGGACCATTGGCAGGAAGCGACCAGCCAGCACGGCGGCGGCGCAGTGGTGACACATGTCACACTGCGCGGCGTTGGGGGGGGGCGTGGATGGTGGTCCTCGCGTTACCTGGTCGGTGTACCAGTAGTACGGGGTCGGGTCGATCTCCTCCCTCTTGTAGCCCTCCAGCAGCTCCTCAGCGTCCCAGATACGCATCGAACCCCCGAGGATCTCGCCAACATTTGGCATCAACACATCCACCTACGCGACACGCGAGACACACACACACACGTCAGAAAGGGCGTCCTGCACTCAATAAAGCAGGTTTAGGTGGACAGTTCCCATCTTAGCCCCCATGTCCCCCCTGATGGTAGCCGGCTGGGGCGCCCTGAGGTCCGTACCGACTCGGTGAGGCGCCGGTCCTCGGGGCAGCGCTGCATGTAGAAGGATTTGATCTCGACTGGGAAGCGGCAGAGCAGGATGGTCTCGTTGATGGCGTCGGTCATCAGCCTCTCTGGACCCTCGGGGATGTCCTGAGAGCAGGAGATTCAAAACAACAGCACAGACGTCACCGCCCGAAGGACACAGAGGCTTCTCCACCACTCATCCACTACACGTGGGGTTTTAATGCTGTTTAGAAAGCGTCTGAATCTTTTCAGGTAAAGCGAATGGAAAGCGAGGTGGTTTTCAACTTACAGTACGGAGTATTTGATAAGCTGCAGATTTTGCAGGTTTCCCCACTTACAAAGCATGTAGGAGACTCATTCTTATCAGTTACTCTTCAACCAGAAAATCACATGTATGTTTGATTGCAGTTTATTGCATGACGTATGAAGTATGTGATCACCCACCAACCAGTAAGACCACCTGTCTGTAGGAAGCCCTCCTCTTCTCCACTCATTACCTGTATTAACTGCACCTGTTTGAACTCGTTACCTGTATAAAAGACACCTGTCCACACGCTCAATCAGACAGACTCCAACCTCTCCACAACGGCCGAGACCAGAGAGCTGCGCCAGGACATCAGGCGAGCAGCGCGGTGAGAAGGCAACTGTTATTAATTATTAGAAAATGGAGGAAGGTCAATCTCCCTCAGTCTGCAAGATCAACCCCAAGAACACCATCCCGACCGGGACGCATGGAGGTGGAGACATCCTTCTTTGCGGAGGCCTTTCTGCAGAGGGGACAGGCCGACTGCACCGTATTGAGGATGGATGTATCGCCAGATCTTGGCCACCAACCTCCTTCCCTCAGTGAGCTCATTGAAGATGAAACACAGCCAGGGCAACTAAGGAGTGGCTCTGTCAGAAGCATCAAGGTCCGGGGGAGGCCGAGCCCGTCTCCAGACCTGAACCCAATGGAGAATCTTTGGAGGGAGCCGAATGTTGCCCAGCAACAGCCCCGAAACCAGAAGGATGTGGAGAAGGTCTGTATGGAGGAGTGGGCCAAAATCCTACAAGAACTACAGGAAACGTATTATGTCTAATTGCAAACAAAGGTTTCTGTACCAAATATAAGTTTGGCTTCTCTGATGCATCAAATACTTGTCAATAAGTATTATGTGATTTCTGACTACGATACCATTACAGACTCCTACATGCTTCGTAAGTGGGAAAACCTGCAGTGTTTCTGACTATTAATCTATCGGAGCTCCAGCTGACAGTAGGCCACGCCCCCTACAGGCTGGTGTGGAAACAGCAGCTTTGTTACGGACGTGCAACAGAACGTTAACTAGAAGCTCTTATGCTACAAGAAGGAACCACAACAACAACAACAACATTAAAGAGTCACTCCACCGATCCTACACATTAGGTGCAGTTTCCTGGTCATGAAGATCACCACACGCCTCCTGTGGCTCCAGGGTCTGACTAAAGGTGGAGTTACATTATGGAAGGAGTGGGATCCAACGATATTATTGCAGTTTTCCAACCACTTCATGCCACTGATAACTGAAATGACAGTACAATAGCATAGTGATGCAAGTACGCTCCTTCAGAGGACAAAGAACGCTTTATTGGCCACAATATTTAGACATTTATCTTCACATTCAGATTCTAATAAGTGCGAGGGACACTGAGTATGGAGTTCGGTGCGATCCGGTAGGTTTGAGAAAATGTGTCCAGAGGAAGAGTGCGCTGCGGTAGCCGGGGAGGTTTAACGCGGCGGCTTCGACCACGGCGGCCAGTGTTTTTAAACCAAGTCGACGGACCGGCTCGTTCACGTTATCGGCTCTCTTCCCTCATTCGGCTTAAAGCCAAAAGGTTCCCACAACTGAAGATTGCGGCTTCGTAACAAAGTCCATTTAAACTAGTTTATCCTGATCTCGGTCCGCTGTGCGCGTGAGACGGCGCTGCCTAAGCCCCGCCCCTCACAATGGAAGCAGACGAGAGGAAAGCGCCATCGACTAAAACGTTGGTGACGTTCATTTATATGGAGAACGAATATCGCAACAACAAAAATGATCACAGTCATTTTTCCTTTTGTGCGATAAGTTAATATATTGCTTATGGTGTGTGCGTGCGGTGTGCAGTCGTCACCTCTCCAAACTCGTAGAAGGTGCCGTCGTCCTTCTTGATGTCGTGCTCTCGGAGCCACTCGATGGCTTCGGTGTAGTTCATCCGCTTGAACGGCCTCTTGGGGGGTTTGAAGTTCTGGAGGGGGAGAAATACTAAACGATGACCACACCTTGCGTCTGAGGGGCGTTTGATCAACAGCTAAAGCATCCAGAGGAAGCTCCTCCCCCCACTAACGTTCCCCCATCAGAAACCAGGTGAGTGGCTCCTCCCCCGCTCTGACGGAGGCGTATTTAGAAAAGGGGCACGTACGGGGTTGATGTCGTAGAGCAGCTGTGCGGCGGGAGATCTGAGCACCCGGTCCACCACGTCACACACCAGCTCCTCCAGTCGGGTCAGCAGGTCCTCAAACGTCATGAAGGGACACTCGGCCTCGATGTGAGTGTACCTGGACACGGACGACAAATCAGCCAATCAACACAGCGGAGGCCACTCAGGATCCGTGGCTGTGGTGGCATTGACCCATTTGAACACGTGTAGTAGCAGCGGGTCCGTGCTCACTCTGACAGGTGTCTGCGGGTGCGCGACTGCTCGGCCCGGTACGACTGGGCGATGCAGAAGGTGTCTCCCAGAGCGGGGATGCAGGTCTCCAGGTAGAGCTGAGAGGACTGCGTCAGGAACGCCTGCTCGCCAAAGTAGTTGAGGTTGAAGAGCGTGGAGCCGCCCTCCACCTGCGTCTGCACCAGGGTGGGAGGAGTGATCTACAGCCGGGAAAGACTCCATTAGTGCGAGCAGAGGAGGAAACTGACACCGCGGTTAAAAGTGTAGTGTGACAGTATTCATGATCATCTCAGCCCTGACTGGATAAAGCCAGGGTTTAGTTCCTGGCGGCGCTGCGTCACCTCGCAGTATCCGCGGCTGAAGAAGTGCTCCCTGAAGCACTGCGTGACGGCGGATCGGACCCGGAGGACCTTGGAGACGTTCTCTCCTCGGATCAGCATGTGTCTGTTGTTCAGCTGGACGTCCACGTCAGACTCCTCGTTCAGCAGGTTGTCGGCGCCGCCTGCCGGAGCCAAGCCGATCAGCTCCCAGAAGTCACAGTGCAGCTCGTGGCCTCCCGGCGCCTAGAAGACGGGGACAAGAGCTCACTGATCAGGTGACTAGGACTCGTCCTAGTGGCAATTCACACTTTTCTCCACAATAAAAAGACAGGAAAACAAGATGTTGGATCTCAGCAGAAAGGGACCCACGTCCATCTCCTGTTGAGGTTGGCAACTGATGATGATTTCAATTATTATTTTGAAGAATCATTTCCTATTGTTTCACTCAAAGGAAAACAATGAGGTGGAATGAAAAACAACAGGTGGCCCATGTGAGTGCGGGTTTGTTCACCTGTTTGCCCTCAGGAACCGGAGTGACGGTCCCGTACAGAGCCACGGTGCTCTCTGTGGACAACACCAAGCCGTTGTAGCACTGGCACTGCAGACAGACAAGACGAGATGAAGATGTCTGGCACTGGAGTCCAATCAAGTGCAATCTGCCCCAAATACGGTGCGTTGGTTTTGTGCACACTGATGAAGATGTATTTGGCCTTATTGACGGAAACATTGGTAGGTTTTAAAGCTTCTGGAATGATCGTGTTTCATAGTCACTAAAACTTGTGACCAGACAAGTTCTGTTTGTGACTTCATGTGTTAACGAAATAGATCTTTGTATCATTCAAACGTTCCTTTTATCTCTGCGGTCGTGATGTAACACATATGAAGAGTTGTGAAGCTGTACCAGTTTATCAGACAGGACGCACTGCAGGAAGCCACTTCCATCTCTCAGCACGATGAACATCAGGTTCTTCCCTGAAGGAGACACACATTCAAAGGCCTTTTCAAATTCAGGTTCCTCTGGAGAAAGGTTAGTGAGTACGTCTAGGGCTTTTATTGTGAAAGGTAAGAAACGTGAGGCTTTTATTAACGTTACGGTCTTGGGTGAGCCGTGGTGCTCCTCTGTTAACAGGTTCTGAATATGTCCACATGGGACCAAGTGCTGAGCGCTCAGAAGACTAGAAAAGCTCCACACGATATTTGTATCTAATATTGTTGTGTCTCTGTACAGCAACCCCCATTTATTAAAGTTTCTAACCAAAACTACATTTTACGAGATCATATGAAGACCTAACTTTATAATGCTCATAATAAGCAAACAGAATAAAGCCATCAATGGCGAGGGTTTGAGGCCAGAGGCCGTCTCCATGTACCTTGTCTCCTGAGGCGATGGACCCATCCCAACACTTTGACCCTCTGCCCTCTTCTGGCCTCCAGATGATGGATTTTAACCTGCAAAACAGTCCACGCTCATCTTCAGCTCACTGGTCGTTATCAACAGAAGCGCTGACAGCTGCTACTGAACATCAGGTCAGATGTTATCTTATTTAATTATTCTTTGCTCAGACATTTCCGGATGAAGTTTTTGTTGTTATTGGTGTTTTAGAACCATTGTCTACCCTTATTTCTTTGCACTTTCAATATCTATCCAAGTGTGAGAGAACCCCAATGTGTTGTCATGGTTTCTAGGGACAAGGTCATATATCAGATACACAGTAACCAAGTTAGCTGCTAAAATGGGACACGTTGAAGGAGAACCTGTGAATGAGCAGAGCCAGTCTGCAGAAAAAGCAGCGCTACGTAAAGAGGCAGAACCACGGCGACCTCGGAGGAACCACCTCTCAGGAAGCATCAGACCAGGGTCTCCTCACTAGCTGAACAATAACACAAATAACTTAGTTTTTAGAGTTGGATGATGCAATCAGGGACTAACCCTAATATTCAGTTATAACGTTTTAGCATTTTAATGGGAACATGATGAAAGCCACAGCTCCCTCGGGGCTTGTTGGTATGATCTGACCTAATGCTAATGCTAATGCTAATGCTTTATGTGTGGACTTAAAGACAAACAGGGTACTAGCGCTGACATCCAATAAGCGTTACAGAATAGAACCGTGGGAAGAGTATCGCTGACCGTATCAGGCTCAGGCAGGCTGGTGTCCTTCTCAATGTGGATCTTCTTGGCTTCTTCTAGGTTCTTCTCTCTCCTCTCGGTGTCCTCCGCCTGCCAAACGGAGCAAACATTTTAAAGACCCCACATCTGCTTTCTGATTGGAGGGACATTTATTACAGCTCAGCTATGTTGACAGGGACACACGCAGCATCGCGTTTAAGTGAAGTAAAGGTACAAAACCTCCTTCTTTTCCTTGCCATCGCTCTTGGCCTGCTCTCGGTTAAAGGCTTTCTTTGCGTTCTTCATCTGCGTCTTCGAGATCACCGCCCAGCGCTGACGAAGACAAAGAGAGGAAACGCTTATAGGGAAAATGAATAGAAAGCAACATTTGAAGCACTGTCAGTGTTTAAGAAAATACATTTACACCGACCTCTCCCTCCTTCTGAGATTCCACGTAGATGGTCGGGAACGGCTCGTTTCCAGCGAACAACAGAGCCTGTGAAGATTTGTACGGAAACACATTGAGACGCTGACGACAACAACAACAACAACACGGCTCTGAAAACCGCTGAAGCAAAGCAGCGGGTGGATTTCGAGGCACGTACCTTGAGGGGGGTTTTGAAGGGTTTCTGCGCGGTGCCGTCCCCGTCCGGGTCGCTGCCACATTTGTCCGACACATAGAGCTCGCCTGGGAAGCAGAGGCAGAGTCAGACGCACACTCCTCCCGGCTCAGCCTCTCCGCTGCCATTGGATCACACGGGCTGCTTTCCATTTTACACCTCAGAAAACTTTCATATCATCAGACACCGGCAGAGCCGTCCAGTGACCGTGACACAGCCGGATCGGAGTCCGCAACAACCGGAATGATTATGGCTGATTTAGCAGGGTTCCAACTTTAACCATAACTAGAAATCATTACAGAGTTGGACTTAGATTAGTTTAGTTGTGGCCCAAGGCAGCTTAGGTGTCTCTAAAGGGACAGACATTGATTTGGGCTTTTCATGCAATATAATGACAATTCTAAAAATATTAGAAGATCTTCATAGTTCGCTGAGACAGCAACGTCAATATGGGTCCATTTCCTATAAGGGTCCATTTCCAGGAAACCTCCTAACGGTCAAAGTGAAACTCAAGAGCTGAGTCATCTGCAGCTGGATAGAAAAGGACAACTTAGATAATAATAACCCATGTCTGTGTCATAGTGATAGGGTTTTGTTGGATTTTGGATGTCCTGAGTTTAGAAACTGCCCTAACGTGGTGTAATTGGCTGATTTTACTGTTTTAGTTGAAATATGGTTGGCCTTTGCCTACTATTGCAGCCACATTAACCTTATTTAGTAAATGTTTAGTAAAGGCACACATAACGATCCGGGTATTTGATCAGAACGTGATTTTAGAATTGGCACAGCTGTGATTGATTATGGTCCCCGGCTTGAGCTCCAGCTCGTCACCCTTTAACATCTGGCTTCACATGTGTTGATAGCGTGTTAGTCCTGTAAATAAGCGTCTATGGGTGGTCCCGGGCCATCTCCATCCTGCATGTGGAGTCACACGGAAATAAATCAAAAGCATCACTAACGAAAACCCAAATCACGTCAGATTTGACAGATGGCGACTTCAACGACTATTTTAGACCAGAAACAACCAAAGCAAAATCCCCCCCGACTGACAGCTGTCACCTCCCAGCTGTCACCTCGCTCACCTGCCCTCGGTTACTGTGCAACACGCCTCCGCGTATCGGAGCGGTGACCTACCGCTTCATCCATCGGCGTTAGCCAGCATGCTAACTGCTAACGAATGATGCAATACGCAGGACACACATGTCTTCGGGTGCTAGCTGGCTAGCTGGCTAGCTGACTAGCTCCGGTGAGCGGTTTCTTTAGAACTTACCGACGGATACTTTCGCCACACCTTTCGTTACCTCCGTCGCCATGTCAGCGTGAGTGCTACGACTTCCCGGTGAGGGGGAATGAATAATTACGTATCGAAAAAAAAAGATGGAAGCGAAACGAAGCTACGACCGACAGAGTCCGTTCAGCTGCGGAAATGCAACTTGCGTCAGCTTCATCGGCTCGGTGCCGTTTGGACGCGTCACTCGTTCGACAGCGCTGATTGGTGAACGTCACAACGTCACGTCCTAAACAGCAAACGCGATTGGTTGTCTTCATTGTCACTTAACGTTTACCAGTTTACGTCCAGACATGCGCCTCTGATGAGAACATACGCCGAACATACGAAATACCAAATGTTCCAAATGTGCATGAACAAGGTAATTGTGCACAATCAGAACAAATAAGCTTTTTGGTAAAAAAAAAAAAAATTAAATCACTGAGTGATACAACGCTACCTAAGGAGAACTGATAATGTATTTATATGATGTGAAATGTCTTTATTTCAGCCAATTTCATGATACTTGGGAAGTGATGGGGTTAAACACTGAATCAAAGGTTTATTTGTGTTTGATTTATTAAAATGCTGTGAAGAAGGGCCTCAAGGCCTCAACAGAGCTGGAATATTACAGGAAAAATACAGACAGACTAAAGAGACTCAATAAACAGATACATGTTTTGAAGATAAGTCCAAATGACAATATCACATGTTCCATGTAAAAATAAAAATATAAATTTTAAACCACAAACTTCTTTTAGCGCTAACCCTCACACAATTGTTATTACTTTTATTTTAGAAATGTACATTTAAGTTTGTAATTGTTTACTTTGTATACACATCTTTCCCATGAATTACTACAAAACTTGCTGGTCATTATGAGAAGCAACAACTTTGAGGGAGGAAAGCAAACAAACGCTACATTAGGAATCTTCACGTGAGATTTTAAAAGAGGCTCCAGTCTCAGGCACACCAAGTCCAGGGCAGAGCGGCTGAGTGAATGTGGTCTGGACTCTGTGGAGGAGCCTCATGGTCTCAGAGACACTGTAGAAGGACAGAGTTCCTGCACTGTGGTCCAGGTACACTCCTACTGTGGAGGTCAGAGGGCCTGGGATGGAGGTTCTGACGTTGTTGTGTCTAAATTCATAACCGCTGCGGAAGCATTGCAGTGCCCAGGACGAGTTGTCGCTTCCAAATGCACTCTGAACCCCTGACCTGTTCATGCTCTTGTAAGCGACTGCAACAAAAATTTCTCCTCTAGCCAAATTAACGCACTCCACCTCCCAGTAGCATCGTCCAGTCAGACCTTCTCTACACAACACCTGGTGCCAGTCGGTGAATCTGTCTGGGTGGGGACTGCAGTAATTACGGTGAGAATGGAACTGCGCCTCTTGGCTACTATCAACATGTAAAGATCTATGTGCAGAACTTGGATCCAGTTGAAGTGTAGATGAGTATTTGAGGAAATCTGCTCTAGTCTCTGGCTCTGCTTGTGGCCGTAAAACCTCCTCAGTCCCTTCCAGCGAGATGCTGCTCCGTTCCTCACTGAGGAGGTCCTGTAGTTGACCTCTGACCTCCGATACCGCCGCGGCCACCTCCTCGCCATACCGCTGGAAACGGATGCCGGCACCGGGGGACTCTTTAGCCTCGCCGAGGCTCTTGAGCGCGGCGTAGCTTTGCAGGAACCGGGTGTGGTCCCCCGTGCGGGACAGCAGCTCCAGCTCGGCGTCTTTGCCGCGCAGGTCCGAGATCTCCTGCCGCAGCCGCCCCTGAAGCGCATTGACGTCACTCACTTCCGATTTCTGACGGGATCTGATCTGCTGCCTCGCGTCCGTGAAGATCTTCTCGCTGTCCCTCACGGCTTCATCGGCGCAGCGATTGATAGCCTCCACCTCCTGCTGAAGCACCTTCTTGTCTCGCTCACCGCGCTGGATTCTCTGCTGGATCCTCTGGCGAGTCTCCCCGAGCTCCTTCTGCCTCTCGGCCATTTCCGCCGCGGCGGAGACCGTGTCGTGGCCTTTGTGTTCGTCCATGGAGCACAGAATGCAAACACACTGTTGATCAGTGCGGCAGAATATCTTCAGCACCTCGTTGTGACGAGTGCAGATGTTCTCCTGAAGCTTCCCGGAGGGGTCAACCAGCACGTGTTTCTTAAATTGGTCAACCTGATAGTGAGGCTGGAGGTGGTGCTCACAGTAGGACACCAGGCACTGCAGACAGGACTTGAGAGCTTTCAGTTTCCTCCCAGTGCAGAAATCACAGGCCACATCTTCTAGTGCAGCATAGCAGGCATCAGCTGCAGCAGCTGCGAGACCCTTCTTCTTCAGTTCCTCCACTAAATCCGTCAGCATGGTGTTTTTCACGAGGGAAGGCCTCGGTCCAAAGGTCTGTCTGCACTGAGGACAGCTGTGGGTTTCCTTCTGGTCTCCGTGGCCCCATATGTTTTCGATACAGCTCATACAGTAGCTGTGTCCACAGGGAAGAGTCACTGGTTCCTTCAGTACATCCAGACAGACGGGACAGCAGAGCTTTTCCTGGTCCAGCTGGATTCCTTGCTGCGCCATTTTCACCTCTCAGGAGGTGTGTCCTCGAAGCAGGAAGTGGGAGGAGCCGTGAGGCAGCCGGACGCAGTCGGTGGGCGTGGTTAGTTGGAAGCTTTTAAAACGTCTTTATCTTTCAGTATCATTGACCTTGACAAGAAAAAATACATGAAATGTTTCCTGTCTCCACAACAGTGGAAAGTGGTTAGATATTTGATTTACCTGACATAACCAGGATGGTTTGAGAGCGCATGGAAGAAAACAAACAAGTAGAACCTGGACAACGTAAAGGAAATATGTCCTTTTCTACTGTTACACAGGAACAGCTAAGCAGCTTGGAAATATTACCCTGATGAAAGACCTTTGTGCTCATGAATACACGATAAAATGAACTGAGTGCTTATGAACATTTATATACATATACAACATATAAAATATACATATAATACATAAACTATATGTATACACAAATATATATATTCTATTACATTAACAGTTGAATATTCTAATAATGACGCCAAAGTTAGTTATCTTTTCCGTGTATACCTCATTTTCACTTATTACTGTAACATTTGAGGTGATAAAAAACATATACACACACATACATATATATATATAATGTACACATTATTTATATATATATATATATATATATATATATATATATATATATATATAATGTACCAAAACTAAATGCCGAAGAGATGAGTCCATGTGAGCAGGAGGGAGCGACACTGAAGCAGGGCTTCCATTCCCTAAGAGCTCTACATCCAGTCATCTGCTCTCCTGGGACATCTTATATATAATATACACACACACACACAAGGAAATGTGTATATAACAACTTCCATGCTTCATTCCTCCTCTAGTAGAAGTAGTAGAAAAGCACACGCAACTCACATGCCTTTGAAAAAGGATTGTTTTATTTACAGTCATTTCATCAGAATTACAATACAAACTTGTAGACTCCTCAGATGGAGAATTTCCTCGAGCACTTGAGCAGTCAGCTGGAGGCTCTGTGTGTGTGTGTGGCAGCTTTGGCAGAGGGAAAGTCCTTGGATGTATCCGTAGCCTCCTATTGGCCTTCTCAGCGTCCTCCTGCTCAGTGACTCTCTCCTTTCTTTCCCACGACCTGTATGGCGACAGAATGAGAGGACGGTTGAGTACAAGGCGCTCACGCTTCGACGGGGCGCGCCCGCTGGAACCGGTCCGTACCCTCTTGAAGTCGCTCATGTTGGTGGCCTGTACTGGAGTGCCAATGAACGTCAGGTAGTTGATTTTTGTTGTCTCCTCGTCTCCTTGGTTTGACTTGATGAACAACTAGCATGAAAAAATGTCACAAGAAGACAAAGGGCGTCAATACACACAGGAATCGCTCAGGATAAGAACTTTCCACCTCAAATCAGAAACTATTCCCCTGATGCGTCGTAAAAATGATGACTTCTGATATGGTTTACATGGTGAACGCAAACACAGACAGAAACGTGTCGCCCTTTTGAAATGCATCAGCCGGTCCATCTGGGCTGGATTCGAATGACCTCCTAACGTCTATTCCTTGACCTCTGTGGTCACGGAAAGATGGTTCGGAGAATTCGTGAGGATTCAGGAATAGACAACCGCTGCGTTTCACTAAGCGACGTAGTTCTGATGCGACGGGAGACGCATGTTGGTGACGCCAGTCAGCAGCAGTGAAACTGAAAAATTGCCTCCGCCAGGAATTGTGGCGCTGAATGAATTATCTCCTTAGAGATTTTTGCATTAGAGAATCCCTCCGAGAAGCTCTCATCACTTACGCTACTTCCGGGTCATTTCACTTAGTTAGGAAGCTTCCTAAGCAGGAAGGACCAAAGCTCCTGGTCTCTAGCTTAACCGCCGCTCAGTCTCCGCCCCTCACCGTGACGCTCTGTACGTTCTGAAACTTGACGTAGCGCAGCGGGATCAAGCCGTCTTCTTTGTAGTCGTCCTCAGACAGCTCCAGACTCTGAGTGGCTTCGCTCCGCTCGGCATCGTCGAAGCCCATCGACCGGGGCAGGTTGATGAACACCTTCACCTCCTTGGGGGCTTGAGCTGAGAGTAAAACCAGAACAAGAGGAGGGAGCGAAGGACAGGAGGTTAGCTTCCGAGGAACAGAAGTATCTTAACCACCTGCAGACGGGAGTTTAAGAACCGGAAGTAGAGAGCAGTGATAAAAACTCACCAAAGTCTGAGGACAGGAGCTTCATGGAGTACAGCTTCACAGGCTGGTTGAAGGCCATAGTTATCAGCAACTAGAGCGGATTAAAGGACGGCCGCCCAATTAAACTATTAACAACGAACAGCAGACGGTCTGAAGCAAAGTGTTTGGCTATGATGCACGGCAAAGGTACGAGTCTTTTAGACCAAAAAAAAGAATGGCGGACTTGTGGAAACACTGACAATTCTTGAGATACGGAAAGATTCAAGCAGCGCGGCGAGCTCGTACCTGCTCGTCACAGTCGGACTCCATGTAGGAGGAGTCCTTCGTTAGGCAGTTATCGAAGCCGCATTCGTCGCTCTCGTTGAGGCACTCGCAGCCGGCTTTGTTGACGAAAGGCATGAGGTCCATCTGCAAACAAACCCAAGGAGACCGCCGTTTGCACATGGCTGACTCGCAACAATTCTGCTCACGCCTGTGTTCGGTTTCCAGCGTTGCACATCCACTGTGTCTTTTGCTTCAGACGTCCCTTCCTACCCTCTATAAATACATGGGAGTATTTGGGACTACTTTGATAAATGACTGACTTCTAAGACTAAATATTCGCTCTGCACTCACGTATCCCTTTGGAATGTCCGAGTCCTCGCTGTTTCCCGGGTCGTTCTCTGTGTGCTGTTTGATCTTCTCCTCCAGACCCGCGGAGTCTGCCCCCTGATACTGGTCCACCCGGACCCGGTTCCTGAAGAACAAGAACGTCGGCGTGGCTGAGATGTTGTTGGCGGCCGCTGTTCCCTGAGAAAGAAAGAAGAAGCGAGGACGTAAAACTTTGCTCGGCTTTAATGGTTGTATTTTTTTCAGCGTGCAGCATTTCTGTGGTGTCTATTTTAGATTTCTGCTGCTTTGCCTCAGTCTAAAACATCGAGCTGTACAAGGAATTCAAGATATTTTGGTTCACGGCTTCACAGAGATCGTAATGTGTGTTAATATCTTGGTGGAGTAACAACTTGCTGTGAAGAGTTTTTGGTTAATGTGAACAAAACCTACATTGATCTGATCCTGCTATCATGTTTCAGTTTGGGTATTTAAAATCTTCTTCGTCGATGACACGGTGGACTCACCTGACAGACATGAACATCTACTTCAAGGAAGACGACCTGTGGGTACTTGTTACTCAACGCGTTGAAGGCTGGAGATATTCTGACGCAGGGACGACACCTGGAGAGGAACAAAGGACATGTTAGCAATAAATAAATGAAATTGTTATTAAAGGAGCCGAAGGAACGCTGTACATCACAGTGACTGAATAAGGTAGTGCGGCCATGATTTACAGTGCATCAAGGGACTGTTCATGTACAGTCATTTACACCTTTTTTGTGTTACAAAGTTGTTTACCGTCACCTATTTATCGTATTAATCTGAGAATGTATTTCATTTTCATTAACGTTATACACATTATTACATATTACAAGCTGTAAATAGATTAGAACTGTCATTGAAACTCATTTAACGACGGCTACTCCAACGAAGGTAACGCTGCTCTTTGTACTAAGAACGATTAAAGTTATAAAACAAGCCTTATGTTACAGTGACGGGAAATATTGAAAGGTTCCACATGGACATCGGTGGTACTGTTGATGTTTTCCATCGTTAAGTCTCGGGAAGCAAGCTACTATAATACTGCAATGTCATTGTAAGCCACAGAGCTAAGAGCAGCTAAAGATAGCATGCTAACCTTTCGTTACTGGCTATACAGAGCTGCAACGATCAGATAACGGGGGTATCGAGCTCCGGCAGACAGCTGAACGACGACCCGTGAATGTATGTTGGGCCTCACGTTGAAGGGACACACTAACGCGCTGCTGGGCCTCGGATCCGGGTCGGCGAGCTTACCCGGCCATTGTAAACTTCACTACGGCGAGCCTGGAGCCGGCGGCCGCTAGCTCCGGTTGGAAGTCCGGGTCGCTAGCGATCACTTTTACACCAACCATGGTAGCGTTTGTGCCTGCGGTGTGAGCTAGTTGACCGGGTGACGTTCAGGACTGGAAACTGTGTAACTTAATAAAAACAAGGGGTTTTGTTTTTAGCTTTCTGACACTGTAGCGGCTAACTAGCTGCTTTCGGAACCACACTACAGTACGGTGAGCTGCTTCCGGATGTGGACACGTGATTGGCATAGACGTAACCGGAAAGGCGGGTTCTCCTTCTTCTTCGTTGATTTTCTGTTGTCAGTTTAGACGTTTCTATGCATTTTGGGACCGGGTCGTTTTGCTGTCCTCCAGCGGTTGATCAACCCTTTGCAATTTTGAAATAGTAATTAGTATGGTATAATTTAATAGATAATTTTACAAAAGGGAATATCAATTGTGTAGGCTATAACATATAAATCACATTCAAATACTACACAATCGAATAATTAAGAGTCAAACAAACAAACAATTAGATTTAGTTGGAGCTTTATGAAAAAAGGTTAAATTAGAAAAATACAATTAAAAAACCCTGTATGGTAAAAGGTTATATTCACTACATTACTGCAACATAAGGAGGCAGTGCTGTAGTATCTGGCAACTACACCAGCAGACTAGAATTGTGTAAAAAAAACAGCTACGCAAACAAATTACATTTCACTATGGATTTATGTAAGTTGGGGAAAAAAAATACTGTTTCAAAAAACTTTGTATACCTGGGGTGATATTAAAAAGTGCTCCAAAGCCTAGTGAATGTGAGCTGCATTTGTTTACTCCTGATAAACAGGTGATGCCCACCTAAAGGTATACTCCCTCTTGTGGCTAAATGGGTCAATAACTCTTCAAAAAGTGTGTGTGCGTATATATATATATATATATACATGCATACCTACACATACAATTAATATATACAGTATATTCATCATCATGGACAGATATAATATACAAATCAATATGTTTTATGGGATCTTATCACTGTTAAAAGTCCAATGTAACTTATCCTGTATTACTGTCTCTCATATATAAATAATATATATAAATATTATTTACATATATAAATAAATATGTATTTATAATAAATAAATAGATTATATATACATATATTTATAAATAATATATATATAATATACATAATATATATAAATAATATATATCTGTGTTTTATGACTAAAACAATTACAACTAACAACACTCGTACTCTTAAGGACCGTAAAGTATTGTCACATATTGTCAAAATATGAAAGGAAAATGGCAACCGTCGAGGCGTCATTGCCGCAAAGTTGAGGCAGCTGTTGTGACAGCTGCCACGAATCGCCACGGCAACTCAACCGGCAGATACCAATGATTGTTAAACTGTATTATACTGTCACATACTGTTATATACACATGAATACTAAAATTAACGGAAACTGCCGCGGCACCTCTCTCAAACAATCCCAGCACCCTCACCCTCCGTGGCACTGCTCCCTTAACAGTCGTGGCACCTCTCCCTTAAACTCCTTGTACCTCTATCAGCCGAGGCACCACAGACGTGGCACCTATCCCTTAAACTCCTTGTACCTCTATCAGCCGAGGCACCTCTCCCTTAAACTCCTGGTACCTCTATCAGCCTAGGCACCGCTCCCTTAAACTCCTTGAATCTCTATCAGCCGAGGCACCACAGACGTGGGACCTATCCCTTAAACTCCTTGTACCTCTATCAGCCGAGGCACCGCTCCCTTAACAGACGTGGCACCTATCCCTTAAACTCCTTGTACCTCTATCAGCCGAGGCACCTCTCCCTTAAACTCCTGGTACCTCTATCAGCCGAGGCACCGCTCCCTTAAACTCCTTGTATCTCTATCAGCCGAGGCACCACAGACGTGGCACCTATCCCTTAAACTCCTGGTACCTCTATCAGCCGAGGCACCGCTCCCTTAAACTCCTTGTACCTCTATCAGCCAAGGCACCGCTCCTGTAACAGCCGAGGCACCGCTCCCTTAAACTCCTTGTACCTCTATCAGCCGAGGCACCTCTCCCTTAAACTCCTGGTACCTCTATCAGCCGAGGCACCGCTCCCTTAAACTCCTTGTACCTCTATCAGCCGAGGCACCGCTCCCTTAAACTCCTTGTACCTTTATCAGCCGAGGCACCGCTCCCTTAGGTCGTGGCAAGGCTGCTTTAACTCGAGGTACCGCTAGAGGTACCTCTCTCGACCGAGGCAATGCTCCTTTAAACTCGTGGCACCACTCCCTTAGTAGTCGTGGCACCTATCCCTTAAAAGTTGTGGCACCGCTCCCGTAAACTCCAAGTGCCTCTATGAGCCGAGGCACATAGAGGTCGTGGCAATGCTCCTTTAACTCGAGGCATCGCCCGAGGTACCTCTCTCAACCGATGAACCGGCCCCTGAATTTGTTGCACCGCCCGAGGTACCTCACTCACATGAGGCGAGGCAGTTGCCGTAAACTCGATGCAGTTTCCACAACTTGCCGCGGTACTGCAACCTGCAACAGGAAGTGCCTCAGCGAGTTGCCAGTGCCAAGATTTGCGCTAGCCCTCTCTCCATCACTTTGTACATGATAAAATACAAAAAGTCACAGATGTGCCAAAACGGCAATTTTGGAGACCTTGTCTAAACTGTCAATACCTAAAACCCCGTCATTTTTTCTGCTTCAATTAAGTCAGACTTTGCAGAGAGAATGTCCACTTATGAGGCTATGATTTGGGCAGTGTTTGGAGTAACGCTTTACAAAGTAACGCATTACTGTAATTCAAGATATTTTAGCGGTAAGGAGCATGTGACAAAGTATTTTTTTAAATCAAGTAATGCAGTTACAGTAACTGAAATTTAAATGAGTTTGTTACTTGCGTTCCTCTCTTTTGTGAAAAATTAACACTTGCACACAAGAAGACAAGATAGGCCTTTTTTAGCTCGCAGGACCTTGGTGGCGCAATGATAAACCAATCTAATCAATCAATAAAGCAATAAGGTACGAGAGGCTGTACTTTATCGTCCCATAATGTAACAGTTCGGGGGCAAATAGTAAGTAGATAGCTGCCTTTCAGCACAAAATAGTTGCAGCCACCAAGCGTTGTGTATCTCATTTCAGTAGTAGAAAAAATAGTCCCCGTACGTGCACGTAAAGAGCATCGGGTCCCGCACCATGAAACAACATGCTTACACAAAGCTGGTAGCGGCGCAGCGCTGCAGATGCTGACAACCGAGACTTCACACGGACTGCAGCCGATGAGCCAGGCAGAGCTGAGTGGTCGGTTTAGTTAAGTATTTAAAATGACTCTTGTACTACTGCTCGATTTGAAGGCCTGTTGCCCTGTTCATTACAATAAATAGGTCTAATAAATATGTTTATTGTGTTTGACTGTTCTCTCTGGGTTCTCCGGCTTCCTCCCACAGTCCAGAGACCCGCTCTGGGGATCAGGTGGATTGGTGACTCTAAATTGCCTGTAGGTGTATGAATGTGCGTGTGAGTGGTTGTGTGTCTCTGTGTAGCCCTGTGATTGGCTGGTGACCAGTCCAGGATGAACCCCGTCTATCACCTGAAGTTGGCTGGGACAGACTCCAGCCCCCCAAGACCCTGTGTGCAGGATAAGCGGTTTGACGATGAATGGATGGATACAGTAACTGGTAATAAAGTAATTGAATTACCTTTAACATAACGTGTAACTAATTAGTAATTTTCAGTAACTTGCCCAACACTGGATTTGGGAGAGATTTAAAGCTTCAAATGCATCATACCACATTTGTTTTGAAAACTTGAAACTTTTTTATTTCTGCTGTGTGCCATTTTCATTTACTCTTAACCAGTAAGACATACACTATTATGTACACATCTGAACAAGGTGTTCCCTTCAATTACGTCACACAAATTATTCAAAAAGACCATGTGGTTGCAGATACTCTTCTGAAAAATGGGCATGCAAATTCTGAGCAGAGGAAATTATATATACAATACATATCTCATTACAAAGAAGTTGAGACCAAAACTAAATTATGCATCCAAATCCAGATTTTGCTATTTCTTCAACCCACTGTTTGGAGTTTTATGTGTTCACAGTTCTCTGTGCGAGTCAATCAGAAGACTGCAGCTTGAGTCCTCAAGAAGACCAGAAAGAGGATCACATCCCTCCAGTTCTGAGGTCTTTGCACTGGCTTCCTGTCAACAAAGACTGCTGGCGGTTTAAAAAGGGCCAAAATACACGTCTGACCTGCTGCCACCTCACAAACCATCCCGACCCCTCCGGTCACCTGAGAGGCAGAACCAAACCCAAGAAGCAGCGTTCACTTCTTCTGCTCCACATAAAAAGCTGCTGACTTTGCTGTTGGCTGCAGACTTTAATTAAGAGACAGTGAAGGACGTTGACCAATTTCCTGTGTTTCTGCATTTTACTATATTATTATTATATCTATTCTATTTCTAGCCTCTATGTTCTATATTGTTTTTGGATTGTTTCTTTTGGCCTTATGTCTTAGTAGTTCTAAATGGGTTTTATGTAAAGGACTAAATTGCCTTAATGTTGACATGTGCTATACAGATAAACCTGCCTCGCCTTCAACTTGTGGAGAGTTGCATGCAGCATCACTTTGTTGTTGCAAAGATCGATTCACTTTGTGTCACAGATCCAAAAGGTCGACAGTGGTCCCTCCGCCTGATGATGTTTCTTGATGTGGTAATATATTAAAATATAACTGTGTGATGGTTTTATTTATTTTAATTCTAGAGCACATTCAAATAAAAACGCAAATTCTTCTCCCACAAATAAATTCTTTTAATTTAATTGAATCACTTGCATTGTCCCCGCAGCCCAATAGGTGGCGCCCTGGTGCTCACCAGTGGGCCCGGTGCAGTTGCTGGTACAGATAAATGCTATAGGGGCACCGACAATTATACTATCTTTAACAAATGCTATTTTTATATTAATATTCATTAAAAAACACATAACACACAAATAACACAACATAACTTGACCTAGAACATATTTGTTTGATTTTAAAGGCATAACATGGCTTTGAAGACCATGGGTCACCCCGTAATGACTTATGAGGTAAACTATGTTTCACAATGTCTTGTTCAAGAATTGGGCTAGCACAAATTGGCAAAAACAAACAAACACAAAGCTATTTTAGCTTTGTGTTTGTTTTGTGTAATCCACAAACGCAAAATAGATCTATGTTCCAATTGCTTAGTAAGTCTAATAAATACAACTTAATCATTAAATTTCACTTGTTTTCTGGGGAATTTGTATAAGCATTTCATGGGAGCCTTTTTGTAATTTGAAATATAACTTATATTTAGTGTTATTTCTTCCTCCATCTTATGTTACTTCTTTTAAAAACACATTCATTTATTATATTTCTGGTGGCTAATTTGTGTGTTCGGCTAAAAATCGCACATCCTTCGAAAAGCTAAAAAATACATTCATCATTATCACTCTCAATAATTAACAATGGTGTTAAAATCTATGTTACTTTTTAATAATGAAAACAAATATTCACAAATAAATATTGATTACATTGCGGGCGTATTATCATGAATGTTTTTATGAAGGTAGGTATTTGTGTCTTTATTATGCAAACAAAAAAAACTGTTTTGAGAGCAAACTTGGTTTTTGTTATTACAAACAAAAACCAAGTTTGTAAGTAAAAATATATAAACTGAAAATAAATTATTTATTAGTTTTGCTTATGAAACTAACTAACTAACTAATATATATATATATATATATATATATATATATATATATACATATATACACATATATATACCTACATATATATACATGTATATATACACACATATACACGTATACACACATATATACACGTATATTTCACACATATATATACATACATATATACACACATATATATACATATATACACACATATATACATATACATAAACATATATATACACACATATATATATACACATATATACACACACATATATACACACACATGTATATACATATACATATATATACACACATATACATATATACACACATATATGTATACATATATATACACACACATATATACACGCATATATACATATACACACATATATATACACATGTATACATATATATACACACACACATGTATACATATATATACATATATATAAATTTGCTCACATATATATACATTCATTCATTCAGCGGTGTAAGCCCCACCCACTAAGTACAAACTCTCTACAAACTTTTTTTTAGACAGAAGGGGTTGTTTTTGAGACCAAAACCTTATTTTTTTGAGAGAAAAAGTTTTTGTTTTGCAGCCAAACATTCATTCATCAAAATATTTTTTCTCAGGTGATATATTTTTACTTACAAACTTGTTTTTTGTTTGCAATGCAAGAAATTTGCTCTCAAAACCAGTGGCGGCTTTTTCTTTTGGTAGGTCCAGCCAATCAGATTCAGTTAACATCCCAGTATGATTCAATGCAAAAAAAGGGTATCAAACACGTATTAATACTTTGCAGTTCAATATTTAACATTTTTCCCAACAGTTAACATAATAAGGACATGGGGTTAGTTTTTTTTTTGTTTATATAAAACATTGTGTGTCCTCACCGCAGTCGCGTCGCAGCAATGTTAACTTCAAGCCTGGCCTAGTTTATGCCGCTAACTATGTCCTTTAGAGTCTCACGTCTCCGTTTTCACAGCACAATACGGCCGTTATTAAAAGGAAGAATGTTGACGAGAGAACGGATCAGACTGAAGAGCTTTTGTGTGAAGAAATGCGTATATATGAGCGCTTGTACAAGCCGTCATTGGCGGACTATGAGGACGCCGGATGGCCTCTGATTCATGGAGGGAGATCTCCACCAACGAGGGGAACAAAGTTGTGGAGGAAAATACGGGACAAATGTGTCCTTGATGAAAAGCAGCAGTGTGGATGCACGGGGCAATAAAGTCTATGATACATAAATAAAGGAACCAACGACTTCCACACACAAAGACGTGACTCTCCAGGTCGTCTTCAACAAAACACGTGACTCCACCTGTTGTTCTGGAGGTGAATCGCTCTGCAACACACGCACGACTTTACAACCAGGAAGTGAAACCAGCGCGTCGACGCGTAAAGACGACCTTTAGAGGCCATTAGACTCGCCCGAGCAGTGTTAATTTCGTCGACGAAAACTATGATGAAAACGACTAAAACGAGACTAAGACGTGACGAAAACCATCTTAAAAAATAAAAACTATGGCTAAATCTATTCTAACTTTTCTTAACGAGACGAACATGTTGGTGGTGGACGTCACGATACTTTTTCCCCCTAAATTCGCACGCAGCCGACAGACAAAGTACGGCGGATGTTAACGCGTCATGATGACGTCATCCACCAACCCAGCTATAAATAGCTATTGCTATTTGTTCAAATCCAAATCCTTTCATGTGATGATGTTTCACATGTCATTTATATCAGCTCACACAAACACTTCAACCATTTGTTCTTTACAACCCACTGTGGCCCGCGAGTCAAAAAGTTAGCCGACCTGCTATAGACCTGTCCTATGAGGGACATCTATAGACCTGTCCTAGGAGGGACATCTATAGGCCTGTCCTAGGAGGGACATCTATAGACCTGTCCTAGGAGAGACATCTATAGACCTGTCCTAGGAGAGACATCTATAGACCTGTCCTATGAGGGACATCTATAGACCTGTCCTAGGAGAGACATCTATAGGCCTGTCCTATGAGGGACATCTATAGACCTGTCCTATGAGGGACACCTATAGACCTGTCCTAGGAGGGACATCTATAGACCTGTCCTATGAGGGACATCTATAGACCTGTCCTAGGAGGGACATCTATAGACCTGTCCTAGGAGAGACATCTATAGACCTGTCCTATGAGGGACATCTATAGACCTGTCCTAGGAGAGACATCTATAGGCCTGTCCTATGAGGGACATCTATAGACCTGTCCTAGGAGGGACATCTATAGACCTGTCCTATGAGGGACATCTATAGGCCTGTCCTAGGAGAGACATCTGTAGGCCTGTCCTATGAGGGACATCTATAGACCTGTCCTAGGAGGGACATCTATAGACCTGTCCTATGAGGGACATCTATAGACCTGTCCTAGGAGAGACATCTGTAGGCCTGTCCTATGAGGGACATCTATAGACCTGTCCTAGGAGAGACATCTATAGGCCTGTCCTATGAGGGACATCTATAGACCTGTCCTAGGAGAGACATCTGTAGGCCTGTCCTATGAGAGACATCTATAGACCTGTCCTATGAGGGACATCTGATGGACAACCAAGTACTGCAAGCTGGACTATTATGCAGTTGTAGACACAACACAGGGGTCCCTGGGCCTGAGAAGGGAAGAAAAGGAGTTTAATGTGGATATTAAATGTGACTAAAACTAATTACAATATAGTCTAGTTTTTGTTGACTAAACCTTGACTAAAAATAAGGAGGATTAAAATGACTAAATGTGACTAAAACTAATATGCATTTTCGTCTAAAGACTAAGACTAAATCAAAAATAGCTGCCAAAATGACCACTGCGCCCGAGCCCAGCTGAGACAAGCGGAGAGGACGTGCAGGAAAATGTTTTGCGCAGATTTCTTAATTTACAAATATTACCAGGTAAATGATCCACATTTCAAAAACACAAATATTGACTATTCGTTAAAAGTATTTTTGTTATTTTAAACAACAAAAATAGGTTGTTTTTTTCATGGCTCGTGGTGGGGCCACAGCCCACTGCTCAAAACACAAATCTACCTTCACATCTTCACATTTAATGATAACAACAGAAGCCACACATGTTGGATGTTACTTTTGAATAACTCTGATTACTCTTAACAAGTATTATAAAACATAGTTCCACTACTCTTATTGTACTGTATTACAAATATAATCGAGTAAAAAAAGGACATTAACAGCAGCCCCTCTTTAAAGGACCACCTGCCCAACTAACAATACACGTGTGCACCTTTTACCTGCGCGTCACGTGACCGCGCACCCTTCCGCACAGCTGGCGACCTCGCTGGAAGCCACGCGCTGTTTGCCCTCAGAAAGGAAACATTCCTTGTGGTTTCAAGCGTCGGTCGTAGGACCGGCCCGGCCGGTTCTCCCAGGGACGGAGCAGGTGAGCGGAGGTGGGGCGCAGGGGGAGGGGCGCAGGTGGGGGTGTGGGCGGAGGAAGTACGGGAAGGGAGAGGAGCCGAGCCGCCGCCCGGCAGCTCGCTACAAACAGGAAGCAGACGGGAACATGCCGCGGTGACCAGACGCCGACCGAGAGCCGCATTCAGCCCCCAAAAAGACCCAAATCTACCCAAGCGCGCGCGGTAAGTCCGTCGTGTGTGTGTCTGTGTGTGTGTGTGTGTGTCTGTGTGTGTGAAGGTTCCGGCTCTTTTGACTCCGTTTTTCGGATAGGCGGAATGGCGTTTGACGGCCAGGTGAGGGCTTCACCTTCCCCCCCAGGGACGCTCCACTGGCTGGGGACTGGTTGGTTGGGGGGCACAGCGGCCTGCAGCTTGTGTTTTAGTCGGTACTCCGTAAAGTCTCAGTCCATCCTTATGGGTCCATGAATGTAGTCCCTCCCCAGGAGACCTCACACCTCCACCAGGCTCCGTGAGCTGAACCTCATCAGGAAAACCAACACACTCCATTTGTTTACCATCTCCTGTGGCGATATGGCACAGCCCTCGTTATATACGTATTAAATCCAACAGGCGTTCTGCTTCCGGCCTGTTCATCGTCACCTCGCCATGGCACGGAAGGGCAAACCTGTGGCCCGCCATGGTGAAACGTGCATAACGCCATAACGGCAAACATCCCTGTGCTCGATTTACAAAAGTGGCGCTGCTGTAAAGCGGCTGATGCGTACATCACATATTTACTTCAGAAGAGTTGTATCGCTCTTACTAACTCAGCAGAGAACATCCCACTGTGAATGTGCTTCATTATGACACAACAGTAAGTTGCGTATTGTATTGTCATTGCTGAAAGAATGATTGATATTTATTTATATAATGATACATGGAGGACCGGGTGGGGGGGGGGGGGGACCCTCTCTGAACGTTTCTTCCTCTTCCTGCTCGTAAACGTCGTTACCAATTATTTACTGACTTGACTTTGCATGAACTACAGATTCTGATGAAGCATCCACCTCTCAGTCTGTGGGTGGAGAGTACCTTTTTTTTTACCGCGGCACAGCGTTACCATGTGACGGAGCGGTGAAACACCCCCACCCACATGGGGGAGTCGCTGGTGTTTGTCTGATCACAGTGACTCCTGAACACACGGACGGATGTTTTCTCCACAAACAAACAGCAGAGATCTCCTTCGTCAGCAAGTCCTTTTTGCTTATGGAAATGTTTTCCTCCTTATGGAAAAGGTTTCCACCGAGAGACACAATTTGACTCATGAGGCAAATTGTGTGTAAAGGCGAGAGAGAAACGAACCATGTCCCACAACTAGAAATGTCAACCCCGACTATATGACCCCACGCGCCTGTAGACCCTAGACCCCACGCGCCTGTAGACCCCGCGCGCCTGTAGACCCTAGACCCCACGCGCCTGTAGACCCCACGCGCCTGTAGACCCTAGACCCCACGCGCCTGTAGACCCCACGCGCCTGTAGACCCTAGACCCCACGCGCCTGTAGACCCCACGCGCCTGTAAGCAAATTAGGAGTCCGATACTATTTGACTAAAAGAGTAGTATCGGTGTACTTTTGAGAATTTGTGTACCCTGACTACAAAAGAAGTGTTACTGGTCCCCGTCACAAAGTAGTGATGATGACGTTGGAGGAGCCGTCATTCGTCGTGACGTCTGAACATCGGCCAGCGAGGAGTTGAACTTCTATCTGTACCAGTGCCTTGCTCAGGGGCTCTTCATAGGTTTACAACTATTCTTTAGTCATGTGAGTTTTTCCTAATTTCAGTAGGAAAACCCCATTTAGCCAGTGTGTGCATCACTGTGTCGCATTGCCCCATCTCGCCGATCGCCACTCAACTAAATGCTGAAGTGACAACGAACGGACGCGCAGAATCGAACCTGTTACTTTGAATGCGCAGTGATATGGAACGCTCGGGTCAATGTGGACTACATTATCTCAACCAATATATATATATATATATTATATGAAATGGTTCATTGAAATGAGCACGGAAGCTGTCTTGTCCTTTCTTTTAGTTTTTAACTCACTGATGATTTTACCCTTAAAAACAATAAAGTCACCACATGAAGCGGTGTTCCAGCAGAGGACCGACTTCCCTTTCTGTTTCCCTCCTCACTCCCCCGACTGGTACCAATGAATTCTGTGTAGTGGGAATGTATGTACGAACCCATAAAATGGAGCAAAAAATACAAATGCTATGATAAAGTAATTTTTGAAGAGGTGAGCATCGGAGCTGAGCATTGCAATGGGACAATGGAAACCAGAAGACTCATTGTGTGTCTTCAGGGTGTGTGTCTTGTATTATTATTATAATTTTTTTAGCTCCGGGCTCCTCCCTCGTCTCAGGTTTCATTGTTGTCACTCAGGTATGCTCTCTCTCCGTCTCCCTCCCTGTGAATCCCTCCCTGCTCTTTGTCGTTGCCATAGTGATACTTGGCACAAAACCAATGAACAGAAAACCAGTTTTTTGTTGATTTGTTTTCTTCGTCCTCTCAGCCTCTGGCTTTCTGTGTGTTTTCAGGCTCTGAAATGACGTCATTTACTTTTCCAAAACAGAAGCATTTGCTACCTGGTATGTCCTCTTATCTACACGCCTACAATCCCTGTCTGAATGACTTATACTAGAGGATTTGTCCACCAATCGATCAGGCGATTCAGATCAGTTGTTATAAATGCTGTGCTTCACACCGGCTGATGGGACTTGTAGTATTGTTGTAGTATTGACAGTGTGAAACTAGCAGGAAATCCATGACTCCTTAACAATACAGTACGTCGTGGTTAAATCCTCCAGGAGCGTCTTGTGTTGAGGACTCGCAAAGTGAAACTCGACTAACGACAGCAGAGAAAAGGCTCTTTTGCTCTTCTTCATCTTCACATGAGTCTGATCCTTGAGAGCCGCCCTCACAGAGCTCTTCTCTGTTTGCTGTTTCCACATGGGCCATTGTCACATAGTGTCGTCTTGTGTTATTTGCATGGGAGCGGACTGAGGTAGATGCTATATGAACAGAAACAAAAGGGGATCTGTAGAATCCCAAGGACCCTCCCCCACCCCCATCCCCTCCCAACCACTCCATCCCCTCCATCCACCCCATCCCCTCCATCCCCTCCCAACCACTCCATCCCCTCCATCCCCTCCATCCCCTCCCAACCACTCCCACGTACGGGTGGTGCAGGAACCAAACTTTGTACGGCGACTTTAAACCAATCAGCCCGTGCGTCCTGACCCGTTGGTGATATTCATCAGTGTGACACAGCGCTTCATTTCAGCCGTGTATTGACGCAGGCCTCCTTTGTTATTTTACAAAGTACAGAGAAGGTTTTGTAGTTTGCTGGATTTGAAGCCGTGTGCGTGGCGCTGGGCTTCTGAGCGTATGCTCTGGTGTGGCACGCCGTTTGACTGGATGTCACTGACCAAGGCGCCATGTCGTTTTAGTCCCTCTTTACTCAAACTGCTCATTGATGTCTCTAAGACTCCAGCAGTCCTCTGGCTTGTCTTCTTCACTGCTCGTATATCCACTTCGAGTCCATCTACTCCTACGGACACGACACCTGCTGGGATGAGGGACAGAAACCAGAACAACAAGAATCAAGGAAGCACAATTTCTTCAAGAAAGCCAAACTACAAAGTGTTATAAGTGAGTAACACTGATAAAGTGTCAACTAGTCCAGGTGTGTCTTCAGCTGTGGAGGCTTTCTGGCGTCCTGATGTCCCAGCAAACAGCCGGGATGTTGTTGAGCTCTCTGAAGGAGCAACTAGCAGATTGGCGGCTACAGAGGAGTCTAGCAGTCGCTCCTTTTCATGTGCAGACTTGTTTGAGTTGCCAGAGCCGGGTGGAATACGCACAGTCTCAAACATGAGGTTGTATGTGTTGGTTATTGAAAAAGCACGATCACACCTTTTAATGTGGACAATAGATCCCGTCTCTCCGTTTCACAAGTGGAAAGAAAAGGCGCCGCTACTCTCTCTTTGGAAAGTCACGCCGTGACATTTGAGTTTTCTACGGTGAACGTCGGCTACATGCGAGACGCAGCGGGACACTAACGGACTCCTCTGCGTCCTTTAGACGTTAGGCTGATGGGCCGCGCTGCTCACCAGGAGCTGTCGGGCCGCTGTCTGTCCATCCAGCTGCAACAGCCGCTTGTATCAAACCCCCCCACTCTTTAATTATTCCAGCATAACCAGTGTGTTGGGATTGTGGCCCAACGTGTGCGGTTGCTGCGTGTGTGCGTCCTCCGTCAGCGGAAAATTCATCCACCTCTGAGGTGCGGCCACATTCCTCAGTGCCACCGATGGTTGTAATTTCATTGCATTGCATTCCAGGTCTGTCTTCTCTTTGACGCTCGGAACCTTTCTGTCTGTCTGTCTGAGCGTTTCTTTGCTTCTCGCTTTCTTCTCTTGAATGTCTGTGATTCTTCAACACGTCTTTATGCCGTTCAATAGTCAAAGCGTCCATGCTTCTATCTACTGACCATAGCAAATGTCCGATTGTTTGCTTGTTTCCATTTATTCATCAGCTGAAATTCTTCCGTCAGATAGCTGAGGTGCCGGGATGAATCGGCACCGCGTGGACTCCCGCGGCTCGTTGGGGCCCGACGATGAGGTCATGCCGTACAGTGACGATGAGACGGATGACGAACTGGAGGTGAGCTCCGAGGAGGAACAAGAGGAGGAGTCACGAGACCCGCAGCCCCCGGAGGAAGCTAGACCCAGCGGTGAGACAAAGATGGCGCTCATCCTGTGGTTTACACCGTGCGTTTAAGGGAGGCGTATCGAATCCGTCCTGTTTTGTGTTTCAGAAATGGGATGGAAGGTGAAGGCCAACGACCGACCGTATCACCAACTCCCAGAGTTCAAGAAAAAGGTCTTCCTGTGCTTTAAGAAGAGCCGATACTCTGTGAGTGCTGCCGTTCTTCACCCTGGTGACGAAGAGCTGTCTGTGCTGCTTCTATTACTTCAGGGCAACACGTCAGAAACACGTGGTTGGGATCAGAGTCACCGATTGGTCCACAGATCGGATCAGCACCAACGAAAACGGGGCAAATGGAACTTTTATAGATCCCTGATTATTTTATTGCCACCATCACCAATCGCAGATCCTCACGGGCCGACCCAGGTCCTTTTCCCTTGATGGCCCAAAAACCCCAGTCTCCATTTCATTGCTGGAGGGTGGTGTGGTTAACCTTCAAATGATACAAATGCCACAGCTACTTGGCTTTTTTTTCCACCACAACAAAATTGATGAAATTGGATGTCTGTTTTTTTTAAAGCATGAACACCGAATTTATGTTTAACGGAGTAATGAACACCATGTGTACTCACTCACCGGCCTCTAGGAAGTGCTCCTCATGTGGCCTCTATTTCTGCTGAGTCACTGCAGTGTTTTTGTGTCGTCTCACTCCGCTGAACCGACCTGTAGCTCACTAATAGACACATTTAACTGAAGCCTGAACATATTTCTATGAACAGTAACTGTTTTTGCATAATTGAGTCCCCGATCTACCTGACAGCTGGTGAAGTTGGCGCATGTTTCTTCAGCGGTTGTGGTTAATGGAAGGCAGCGCGCTAGTTGTTCTGTGGAATAACCCTCTGTGAACGGGTCGGCACTGAGCGGCTGTGAGAAGACGCAGTGGAAGGAGGCTTCCTCCGCTGATACCTCACTCTTCTGTAGTTGTCCCGATGGACCTGCAGCTGCAGTATGTTATGCTTCTGAAATGTAGCCTGACGCCTGCATTCTGTCTACTGGCCATTAGCTTCTGGACCTCCTCCTCACTATCTAGTACATCGTAAGCATCTCCTTCAGTCCAGCATACGTCTCCTTTAGGGAATGGTGGTCAAATAGACCTTAGAGCAGAGTGTGCTTTAGGGCCACCATGTGATTGACACGTCTATTAAGCAGTCCAAACGTGGTCACGCCCACTCATTGGTTGCAAGAACAACTTGTGATGTAGCGCCAGCACGAGCGCGCCCACTTCTTAAAGAGAGCCTAATCCTAAAACAAGTATTAGCATTAGACTGTATTAGCATTAGCATCAGGGCGCAAAACTGCCCGATAAGAACTTTGAAACACATTCGGCCTATTATGATTGTGATGAGATAAGGTGGATGACATCATCGAGTGCCTCGCAGGCGACATCATTGAAAACAAACTGCTTTTCGTGTGTGAAACTGATGGAAGGCCCCCTTTTAAAATACCTATTTTTAACTGACGCATCGCATCCTGTGCAGGGAAACGAAATCAAGACGTACAAGTACAACGTCCTCACCTTCCTGCCCCTGAACCTGTACGAGCAGTTCAAGAGAGTCGCCAACCTCTATTTCCTGGCTCTGCTCATCTTACAGGTAAAAATCCATTTCAGTGTCACAATAAAACAAAGCTTTTCAAACACTAAAACAAGCCCTTCTGTTGTTAGATTATTCCAGACATCTCTACTCTGCCCTGGTACACCACCCTGATTCCTCTGGTGGTGGTGCTAGGAGTCACTGCCATCAAAGACCTGGTGGACGATCTGGTAAGGCTCCTCGTTTGAAACACACACACGCACACACACACACAATGCTAAAGACAGGAACTATTTTGTTTCCATTGGTGACTTCGTATCAGAAACAACCAACGTAACGTGTGGAGTCCCCCAAGGTTCGATCTTAGGGCCGACTTTATTCAACATCTACATGCTCCCACTAGGACAAATCATGCAAAAAAATAAAATTGACCACCATTGCTACGCTGATGACACCCAAATCTATGTAGTGCTATCACCAAACGACTATCGCCCCATAGATCTTCTGCGCCAGTGCATTGAGCAAATCAAAGACTGGATGTGTCAAAATGTCCTACAACTAAATAAAGACAAAACTGAGATCATTGTATTTGGTGCTAAAAAAGAAAGGTTTAAAGTAACCCAACACCTTCGCTCTCTGTCCCTGAAAACATCAAATAAAGCCAGAAATCTGGGGGTTATTATGGATTCAGATTTACACTTGGAGAGTCACATCAAATCAGTAACAAAATCGGCCTACTGCCACCTCAAAAATGTAGCACGACTTAGAGGGCTCATGTCAGCTCAAGACTTAGAAACACTTGTACATGTCTTTATAACTAGTAGGCTGGACTATTGTAATGGTCTCCTTGCAGGTCTGTCAGGCAGCTCCAGCTTGTTCAGAACGCTGCTGCTAGAGTTCTAACAAAGACCAAAAAATGTGAGCACATTACACCAACTCTTAAATCCTTACATTGGCTCCCAGTATGTCAGAGAATTCATTTCAAAATCCTACTGCTCACATATAAATCACTACATGGTTTAGGGCCAAAGTATATCACTGATATGCTTCCACTACATAAGCCTTCAAGATCACTAAGATCTTCTGACACCATCTGTTAGTGATTCCCAGAGTAAATACAAATCATGGGAAAGCATCATTTAGTTACTACGCAACAAACAGCTGGAATAAACTTCCTGAAGATTTAAGACTTGCCAACTCTGACCACGTTTAAAACAAGACTGAAAACTTTATGTTCAGCTTTGCCTTCTGCTAAATTACACCTACATTGCACTTTCAACCTCTGCCTTTAATTAAACAATTTAAATAAGATTTTAATTTATAATTTTTTTTGCTGTTTTTAATTGTCACTTTATTGTATGAAATGTTATAATGTGAAGCACTTTGAGTCTGCCTTGTGTATGAAAAGCGCTATACAAATAAAATTGCCTTGCCTTGCCTAAATCCATGTCCGGTTTGATCATGGATTTTTACCCAATTTGAATTAAATCAAGCCACTTGAAGCTACATGCGTCCTGTAGGCACTAACTTATTCAAGAATAGCTTGTTTTTTTTATTTAGCCGATTACAAAAGTTGCATTAGGACAAAGCTTTAGAAATCCGTTCTACAGGACATTGTCAAATGATCGGTTTTGTTCTGACTTTTAAATTAAAATCCTTCCAGGCCCGGCACAGGATGGACAAGGAGATCAACAACAGGAAGTGTGAGGTTCTGCTGGACGGCGCGTGAGAACAAAGATTTCTATTTGCTTTGATTAAAATTATACAAATAAATCCATCATCTTTGAAAACTGACACTGTTTTTGAGAAATTGCAGTAGCCCAAGTTCCTCCGTTCATCCAACACACAAATATGTCAAATCTGTGATCGGCCTGTTCCTCAGGTTTCAAGAGTCGAGGTGGAGGAACATCCAGGTGGGAGACGTGGTCCGTCTGAAGAAGAACGACTTCATCCCGGTATGATGGCTCATGATCATTATCAGATGGTTCACTGGACGTCCTGTAGTCTCCAGCTGACATCAGAAATGTCTTTATTTACCTTCTGTCTAAACGGGTGTCACGTAAATGACCTACATTCAATCATCTGACCATAAAAAGAGAGAACGTGTACATCTGGTGGCCCTGACATGAATGAGCCTGTGCAAGGTTTACGTTGGCCACATGTTGATGCGTACCTGTTAATCCTCTTCAGGCTGACATCCTGCTGCTGTCCAGCTCCAACCCAAACAGCCTGACTTATGTAGAAACCGCTGAGCTCGACGGGTAAGACTCTCAAACCGTATTCAAGCCATTCCACTCCATCTTAATCATAAAGGAGCAACGTTAACTGTTCTGCTCGGACTGAGCAATGGAAGATGCTGCCGCTCAGCGTTCTCTGCTCCCACGCGTTTTAGTTTGAGCCGTAGCTTCCTCAGGAGGGGAGCAGACGCACCAACCAACGATAAGAACTCTGCCAGGCGCCACCGTGTGGCCTGCGGTTAAGTGAGACGCCTCTTTAGACCAGAGGTGGCTCTAAACTATTCCCCCGCTTTGATGACCATGTTATTCCCCAGTCATGAAGCTGTGCTCCTCTGCAGGGAGACCAACCTGAAGTTTAAGCTGGGACTGCGAGTGACCGACGAGGAGCTGCAGGAGGTGCGTCAGCTGGCCGAGTTTAATGGTACGACACGCGACTCTGCTGCTTTGTTTGCATAAACCCGCATCTCTTGAACACAAATCATTAAATAACAACGCTTTATAGTGAGAGAATAGCTATTCTCACAGCATTTTTTAATAGTCCATCAATGACTCATATTAATCAGCTCTATTGTTTGTGCTTATTGTTACTTTCTCATCATTTCAACTTCTCATGTAATCTGTGAAGCTCTGATCGAGTGCGAGGAGCCGAACAACCGCCTGGACAAGTTTGTGGGGACGATGCGGTGGGACGGGGGCCACTACCCGCTGGGCCTGGACAACATGCTGCTGCGAGGCTGCACCATCCGCAACACGGAGGTGTGCCAGGGCCTGGTCATCTTCGCAGGTGAGAGCCGCTCGGCATGAGATGACGTCACCCCAGAGATGCGAATAAGCAACATCGTCTTCATCCTTGACACATTTATTATACGTAACTCATAACTACATAAATGTGCTTTCATTTAATTGCATTTCATTTTTATGTTCCACCTGATTCATATGCAGGATTAACTAACAATCCGTCATCATGACAGCATGACTAACAAACATCAAGAAATTATTCTGCAACAATTTTGAAAATGAATTCTGTTTTTTCTGGTTGTTTTGGGCTGTTGGTGCCACAAAAGAAGACTAACTTGTTCCTGCATTTCTCATTTTTTTTACTGTCTGAACAATTTATGGAGAGAAGTCCCATGCAGCCCGTCGCCGTTTAGTCTTACTTACCAACTTGAATTGAACCACATGATTTCACTGTGACTGATTTTGAGATGTGATGTTTTAGGGGCAGACACCAAGATCATGAGGAACAGCGGGAAGACGAGGTTCAAGAGGACCAAGATTGACGAGCTAATGAACTACATGGTTTACACGGTAAGACGAGTAGGGGGCGCCATTCATTTATCTTCTTCACCTCCTTTTATGATCCTGGTCGCCTACAACAGCGACTCCTCATTCATTTACAACTTTGATCTGTCCAATTCATAATATTGCGCCGTTACCCCCCCGGCCTTTGGTAATCCCTTCCTTCTTAACGCCGGCCTGCCAATAGGGGCTACGTGTCCATCCCTGCGTGACCCTGCGTCTGTTGCCTCCCTGTAGATCTTCGTGCTGCTGATCCTGGTGGCGGCGGGTCTGGCTATCGGACACTCCTTCTGGTACCAGGAAATCGGCATGAAAGCCTGGTACCTGTTCGACGGCAAAGACCGGAGTTCCTCGTACAGAGGCTTCCTCAGCTTCTGGGGATACATCATTGTCCTCAACACCATGGTGCCCATTTCCCTCTACGTCAGGTGAGTATTTGTGTGTTCGGCATCGAGGGTGCTGCGCTGGGCGGTGCGTTCCCCGTCCTGTAGTGACTATCTTCCTGTGATGCAGACTTCAGAGAGGCCGGGATGCTACCGGACCCGTCGTAGTATCCGCTCCATTTTAAAAACGCGTTGCTTCCAACGTGCCGGAGCTCTGACCTCAGCGGGGGGCGGGGCTTAGCGTCAGCATGACATCCAGACTTTTCTTATTTAGCTTCCGGCTTTGAGAAGCAGCAGCTCATCTTCACAAATAGGAATTGTCTGGGCCACTGAAGTAACACGTGGATATTCTTAATATAGTACAAATGTAAAGGAAGAAAAAAATCGATTGGACCAAAAGAACCAGTGTGATTTGAGAGCTGTTGAATGTTGAGCAAATCCCTCATCTTGTGTTTGTGCAGCGTGGAGGTGATTCGTCTCGGCCAGAGCAAGTTCATCAACTGGGACCTGCAGATGTATTACGCAGAGAAAGACACACCGGCTAAGGTACATTTAATTGGAACCCTAACACTGTTGGCGGCTGTGACTTACCTGTAATGGAAATATTCAACACAAACGATGATACTTGTCAGTATTGCAGGTGATTTTTTTAATGTATTTATTTTGGTTTTGTATTTTGTTAAAACTGTCAGTTTGACTCATTTTAAAATACTATTGACCTCAAAATCCTATTTTTGTGTCCCTACGCATAAGAATACAGCCCATCTGGTTTGCAGGTGGTAAATAGCTCTGGTATACGATAAACTAACTTTCCTGACACCGATGAACCCCACGCAGGCTCGGACCACCACCCTGAACGAGCAGCTGGGTCAGATCGAGTACATCTTCTCCGACAAGACGGGAACTCTCACACAGAACGTCATGCAGTTCAAGAAGTGCACCATCGCCGGACACAGCTACGGTACCGAGCCGCTAGATTTCACTCAAAGCCACAAATCAAAGCGTCGCCCGGCAGAATATGCGCCTCACTCACTAGACCCGCTAGACCCGAAGAGGTGCAAGTAAAAGAAAAAGACCTGCTGCCTTCTACTAGAACGACAAAGATACGTACATATAGTTTCTGCAGGAATAAGTGTGTATTTTCCCATCAAATAACAGAGTAGAGCAAACAAATAGTTGAGTAATAAATGAACAGAAAACCGATTCAAAGTTTGCTGTGCGAGTCGGTAACACCGGTGCAGTGCCCAACAAGGGAAGTCACAAAACGTGGCATAAATAAAGTAATCTGGGTGTTTAGTCCCAATCCCAGTTCAGTTGATGCTGAACTGGGACGTGGGACTTGGGACTCTGGTTTGGGAGATAAAGCAGAGCAAATACAAATACGTGTGCTGTGTTTTCACTTTGACACACAAGTCTCCTTCATTGCCTGTTTGCATCAACAAATCTGCCCGGTGCGCTGGCGTCTCACTGCAAACCCTCAGTTTGCCTAACAAAGCTCACCAGTGTGATTCCAGCGGCCTCCTATCAGCTGCTGGAAGCTCCTTCCCTTGTCCCCCGGTATGAAAAAAAGGCCTGTGCAAATTTCTTGGAAATCAGCAAGAGGCAAAAGTGGAGCGATTTGTATGTGTTCCTTAATTGTTTTTACAGCCGTGACTCATTCCAAGGTTTCACTCTGCTGTCCACAGGCGACCCGACCACAGCGGAGGGCGTGGTGCTGGACCGAGGACGGGTAAGGGTGACGCAACAGAAGACTCTGCTACCAAATATTTCAAACGTTTACCCAATTTTTGTTGTATAATTACTGACTATTTCCCCCCTTTCTTTTAACCCCCGTTAGCCGGTAGACTGGAGCTGGAACCGGCAAGCCGACAAAAAGTTTGACTTCAGGGACCATTCTCTGGTTGCCCGCGTCCGATCCGGGAAAGACAAAGATGCCAATGAGTTCTTCAAGCTGCTCTCTCTCTGCCACACCGTCATGGTGGAGCACAAAGACGGTAAGCAAAGCATGGCCGCCGCACCCGTCCATCAACTCTAACTCCTGCTGAAAAGGGTGTTTGTACGAGGTGCCTCCCCATCGCTGGTAGCAGCACGGGATGTATTTCACACACCTTCCATGTCCATATCGTAGATTGACACCTCTACCTTCACACGGCCCTTTACGATGGGGGGCGAAGCCGTTATCTGTGCACCAGACTCCATTGTCAGAACGAGGTGTTCATCTTCCATCCAGCTGGGGTTTAAACGGGTTAATACCAGTCACACGTGTAACCCCCGGTACACCTGTGAGGGTAAATGCTGGTTTCTGTTCATGCCGCGTGGTTACAGGCCGACAGGCCGGTGGATGCCTCACACGCCCCTCTGATGGCAGAGCATCATGTGTCATCTGGCGTCATGTGTGCTTCCTTCTTCCCTTCAGGTGATCTGGTGTACCAGGCGGCTTCTCCCGACGAGGGCGCCCTGGTGACGGCCGCCAGGAACTTTGGCTACGTGTTCCTGTCTCACACACAGGACACCATCACCATCAGGGAGATGGAGCAGGAGAAGACCTACGAGATGCTGGCGCTGCTTGACTTCAACTCGGACCGCAAGCGCATGTCCATCATCCGTACGAGTGCACGGGCATCAGCACACTAATACACATACGTTTCTGAAAGTAGGGACACCTCAGCTGTCCCACTTTGACCAATACATCTGACATGACCCTTCTGAAGGATTTTAGATTTGGAGACTTTATTCCAAAGGGCTTTGAGCTGCTGCTTCTACGCTAGCTAGTTTAGTGCCAGTGGTGTAGGTTTAACCTTGCTGCCATTCAACGTGGGGAGCGCGTCTTCTTTGAGGATTCTTCATGTTCTTGCCACACAAAGTGTAGGACTGGTCTTGATTTTGGGTTAAAATTCTCTCTCTCTCTCGCTCAGTGAGGTTTCCCGACGGTCGCATCCGCCTCTACTGTAAAGGAGCCGACACCGTCATCTACGAGCGACTCTCCCCGAACTCCAGACACAAAGAAACCACCCAGTCCCACCTGGACGTGAGTCTGCACAGCCAGCCTCCCCTTTGCACCGTTTGATTTCTTCCAGTCTGGAGACCTTTTGGAAACCACCACATACTTGTTGTGCTGCAGGTCTTTGCCAACGCGACGTTGAGGACGCTGTGCTTGTCCTACAAAGACATCAGCACAGCGGAGTACGAAGCCTGGTCCCAGAAACACACGGAGGCCCAGTTGGTCATGGCCGACCGGGACGCCGTCCTCGACCGCGTGTACGAGCAGATCGAGAGCGACCTGATGGTGAGTGATGTTTGCTTGTTGTGCTTTTTGAACCAGCAGCTCTTTTTCTTTCCCATTTTCCTTTCATAAGTCCAGTGTGCGTTCTGGGGATCGATTAGCAGGGTTCTTGTTTTCACTGGCGTAGAATCCCCTGAAACTAAGACGAGTGGGTTTGGTTCCCTTTCATTTGTCCAGCTGATCGGGGCGACAGCCATCGAGGACAAGTTGCAGGATGGAGTACCGGAGACCATCGCCACGCTGGCTAAGGCCGACATCAAGATCTGGGTCCTGACTGGAGATAAGAAAGGTACCGTCACCGTACGGGAGTCCGAAACCAGAACGTACTACAGCATAACGAATAAAACAATGTAAAACAATGTGTTCTTACTCTCAACGTCTTACATCTTCCTCCCTAGAAACGGCCGAGAACATCGGATACGCTTGTTCACTTCTGACAGACGAGATGCAGATCCACTACGGCGAAGACGTCAAGTGAGTGGATTTAAAACGTCGCTGCTGATGTCTGTGTTGGATCCCGAGGTGGCCGCTACTCTGGCTCCATGTGTGAAGCCCTCTGCGATCTGGAAGCGATCCGTCCCGTTCTTCAGTGGCGTTGTTCTGCTCTTCTTGTGCTTGCAGTGAGAAGCTGAGGCTCCGTCAGGCCAACCGGAGAAACGAGACTCAAGCGCTCCGTCGAGGCCAAAAGAAACCCGCCGAGCCCTTCTTCCCCGCACCGGGCAAAAACGCTCTCATCCTCACCGGAGGGTGGCTGGTGAGCCCTCTGCTGGGACGGACACGGTATTGAACATGTTAACGGGGTGGGTTGTGCTGAGGCATTCTCTCTCTCTTTTTATTAAAAATGCAGAACGAGATTCTGTATGAGAAGAAAAAGAAGCGGCGACGTCTGCGCCTGCGCCGCCTCGGGAGGCGAGTGCCTCCCAGCAACCCTCAGGACGGACAGCCAATGGACGACTGGGAGAAGGAGATGAGACAGGTGAGGCTACGCAGCTGCTTAAAGGTTCAGTGTGGCGGCGTAGACGGGCCGAGTCCATGACGAACTGTCTCTGCAGATCGACTTTGTGGACATGGCCTGTGAGTGCGAGGCGGTCATCTGCTGCCGCGTCACACCCAAGCAGAAGGGCAACGTGGTGAGTTTGGTTAAGAAGTACAAGAAGGCCGTGACGCTGTCCATCGGAGACGGAGCCAACGACGTCAACATGATCAAGAGTAAGGACACACGGCAGCTCCTGCTGGAGGACCAAGCGTCTCCTGCCCTGGCAGCATCCCTGTAACCGTCTGTGTCCCCCCAGCTGCAGACATCGGCGTGGGCATCAGCGGTCAGGAGGGGATGCAGGCCGTCATGTCCAGCGACTACGCCTTCGCTCAGTTCCGCTACCTGCAGCGCCTCCTGCTGGTGCACGGCCGCTGGTCCTACATCCGGATGTGCAAGTTCCTGCGCTTCTTCTTTTTCAAGAACTTCGCCTTCACACTGGTCCACTTCTGGTACTCTTTCTTCAACGGATACTCGTCACAGGTCAGGAGCCGGCATCGAATTTGTTTCTTCATGAATGATTATATTTCTGCTGTACACTTTGACATTTTGGCCTCGAGGCCTTTTTGGGATGTTCTGTGTCGGGTTGGGGGGGGGGGTCATAGGGTCATAGACTAAAGTCGCCCTTCAGGGGCTGTGAGCCCCCCTCCCCCCACCAGTCCCAAAGCACACACCGGTGTCCCGGTCCTCGGTCGTAATGCAGTCCGTTCTGCTTGCAAAAAGCAGAGACGGCTACAGGCAGGATGCTGAATGAAGGCCGTTCCTGGTACACGGGAGCTGGACCCCATCCACAGCTTGCCTTCTATCAGCGTAACGGGCCGGGAACCAACACACGCTGACTTTTGTTCCACCGTCTCCAGGTCGCCTATGAAGACTGGTTCATCACGCTCTACAATCTGGCTTACAGCAGCTTACCAGTTCTGCTGGTTGGACTTCTTGACCAGGTAATGAACCGGGCAAAATATTGCAGTTTCTGTCACGTTCACTGTGGATTCACAGCAAAGTAATCATTCCGCTCTGAAAGGACGCCGGGGGATGTGAAAGATGAGCCACTGTGTTTCAGGATTATTAAGGGAAACGACGTTTTAACCGTCCTCTTCTTCCTCCTCCCTCTGCAGGACGTAAACGACAAACTGAGCCTGAAATTCCCCAAACTCTATCTACCCGGCCAGCAGGGGCTGCTGTTCAACTACAAGAACTTCTTCATCAGCTTGTTCCACGGCATCTTCATCTCGCTCATCATCTTCTTCATCCCCTACGGAGCCTTCCTGCAGACCATGGGGCAGGACGGAGAGGCCCCCACCGACTACCAGTCCCTGGCCGTCGTCACCGCCTCCTCGCTGGTTTTCATCGTCAACCTGCAGGTGAGGTCCGCTTGTGAGGGCATGTGACCGCTTCATTAGAGTAAGCGCTGAATGGGAAACGAGGTTCTCCAACTGTGAGCTCCTGAAGGAGGAGTGTACGGATTGATGTGACGTGGACCCGCTGACCTTCGTTATCTCCTCCTGCTTTCCGTCAGATGTCTTTGGACACCTCTTACTGGACCTTCGTCAACTGCTTTGCGGTCCTGGGCAGCATCGCCATCTACTTCGGCATCATGTTTGACATCCACAGTGCCGGCATCCACGTCATCTTCCCCTCAGCGTTCACCTTCACCGGTCAGCAGCCTCCCTCCCTCCCTCCCTCCACTGGCTCTCTGGAGTTGCTTTAGAAGCTGCTTCTGAAATGTCTTTTTTTATTTTGAAGAGTTTTCCCCATTTCCCCAAGATTTGTATGAATTAGTATGTATTATATATTAGTATATCCATGAAATGGATAATCTGACACTCTTGTTTGAACCGATTTAGACTTGACTGTCTGCCAGATGTTGAGTTTCTGACCTGCAGCGTCCAACAGACGTTAAAGGGCCACATCCCTCCTGCTGTCCTCACTTCTCACGGCCCGTATGTATTCTGTGTATTTGCAGGTGCAGCGTCGAATGCCCTGCGCCAGCCCTACCTGTGGTTAACCATCATCCTGACGGTGGGCATCAGCCTGCTGCCCGTCATCTGCATCCAGTTCCTGCATAAGAGCATCTGGCCCTCAGTGGGCGATAAGGTACACGTCTCTAAACGGTCCCCTGTCCCGATGCAGCAGTGTTTCTCCAACGCTCCCTGGCTCATTTCCCATCATCCCTCGCAGATCCAGAGGAACAGGAAGAGGTACGAGATGGAGATGGAGGAGGAGGAGAGGAAAAAGCCGCCAACATTCCAGCGCGGCGGGCGTTCCCGCCGCTCCGCCTACGCCTTCTCTCACTCCCGCGGCTACGCCGACCTCATCTCGTCCGGACGCAGCATCCGGCGGCGCCCGGCGGGCCGCGGCGGGCCCCAGGAGAGCATCAGAGAGGTTCCCCAGAGAGCGGCTGAGAACATCTGACGGAGCAGAGCTGCATCCAGGAGGGCGTCGTGAATACGTTGAGGAGCGCTCGGTTTGTCTCTTCATTTTTTGGTCGGTGGAGCCGTTGTTCTCCTGTGGTCAATCAGTGGGGTCTGAGTTCACAGCGACCTCGTCCCTTTGGTTGATCTGAAACAGGAGACAAAGAGTCTCGTACCTCTAGGAAGGAAAGATGAATTGAGCGCTGCTGAATGTGCCGATGCTCCTCTGCCTCCAGTTCCCCCTCTTTGCACAGACTGTTCAGATGGAAGTGATGGGCGCCGTTACCGGGGCCGAGGTCATGCAGCGGCTGCGTGACTGATGATGTTTAACTCAGGGTTTGTTTTTGAATATAAGCCTTATTTTTACTCCTCTGGCTGGACGGGAAGCCAATACCTTATTTAATTTGTTTATTTTGGCAGTCATTGTTTTAGCCGGATGTTCGCAGAGCACTATGCTGTTTTATTCTAATTATAAAATATTTATACCGGTCAATTGTCCGTTACGTGCATGAAATCAGACATCTTTTACTTTTACTTCCGTCCATCTAAATGCGAAGCCAAGAATTTCCTTCAAAATAAACTAAAAGCTAAACAAGTCAAGATAAGCGCTTTTAATTTTTTTACTCCAATTAATGGTGGGATGTGGCTATGTAAGCTGGTTGGACGTGTCCCTAGATTTAAAAACGACATGTAAGTAGTTCCTCGTTCCTGTGCAGCATCACGTGTGACTGATGTCGTCACTACTTTAAGGAACCGGGACCTGTTTCCAACTTGAAGGCTTTTAAATACCTCTTTTCAAACCGGGATGCGGTTCTTTGTGGTACAGGTCTCCTTTTTGTCCCTTTACTTTTCCCCCATGTGCATAAACACGCTGCGTGTGGGATCCCCAGTTTGGCTTCATCATCAACAGTGTTTGCAAAATGTCAATTTGAGCGCTCCTTCCTTCTGATGGGGAAGGGAAGTTGCATCACGGGGGAAACCACAGTGAGGATCTCTGTGCCAACGAGGATGTTCTCCTGAACATCAGTCGGCTTCTTCTTCAAACAGCAGTGAGCCAGAACCGCCCCGTCCTCCATGCTAGGGTCACTGTATTGTTAGTGTTGATGTCTTTTCTTACTTTCTTACTGAATAAAATGAGGCAGTTTAGAGCTGCTGCTGATCGTACTGGGAAATGTTTGGTCATATGATGGTATTTTATCATGTGGTTGTTAATAAAAGCAAAGCGCTCGATGAGCAATCTGAAACCTCCGTTTGTTACTGTGACGCCTGCCGCTTGTTTTACGCACGATTGGTTTGAATGTGATGGAAACATTGAGCAGTGCATACACATAATGCACAGACCCAGTGGAAGGTTACACGTTTCTGTAACTTAGTCTGCATCAAGCGACTTAACCATGAATTACATAGTTCTGACTATCTGACAACTTAAATACAAAGATGGCAGAGAATCCATACATTTCTTTTTATAAATGATCGAGAATTATTAAATAACCAGGAACTACCTTTTTCCCCCAAAATGATCAAAATGTACCCGTATTCTGTGGAATATATTTTAACCCACAGATGTTTTCTGGTGAAATTGTTGCTGCTAAATTAACAATTAATTACTGAAGGGAAAAAATGGATGACATTCTTTGTGGGGTTTTGAGCAAAATACTAATGCCCAAAAAGTACTTCCATTGGCTAAAATGGCATAATTGGCTACAGAAAATGTCCATCAGTAGGATTCATCCTCTGGGCATCATGAACACATGTACAGAAATGGATGGAAATCCAATCGCCCCTTTATGGACTTAAGAGTGCTCCCACTACCTCAGCAAGGGTTGGATGCGATCGTCCATTAAGGAAACTTGACATAAATGGCAACCTATATATATATATAATATATATATATAATATATATATATATAATATATATATAATATATATATATATATATATATATAATATATATATATTATATATATATATATATTATATATATATGAATGAGGGAAAAAAGCTGCAGCTCCTCCTGCCGTCACTCTGACTACTGCACATAGCGTGTTGTCGTAAAGTAACATGGATATTTATTTCATATTGTTTATTTCCTGATTCAAACTACTTGCATGCTCTTGCCTTATGAGATGAAGAGTAATGGGCAAATGCTCTATTTACACATTTTCTTAAACCGTTTCAATAAAAAAATAAATGCTCAATAAAAATATTATATAATATATAATCTTTTTTAGCATTCCATTTTATCCTCTATCTTTAAACCTTACTTTTTCTGTAAAAATATGCCAGGCTTTACACCCATGTGCGCCCTGTTTAATTGTCTTTTAACGTAAGAATATCATATCTTTTTAATAAGTGCACAGGTGAAAGCACCGACTCCTCCATCACAGCCAGCGAGTCAGCCTGCAGTGCCGCCTGTAGCCTCTGGGTGGCGCTGCAGGACTGTCAGTCTCCTGCTGTGCTCTGATTGGCTCACAGCTGGAGTTCAGGTGCAGGAGGATGGCAGCTCGCATGGACCTTTTCCCCACGTTCCCCGTCGGTGGGCCAACGTCCCCTCCAGGACTTTAGTGCCTGAGGAGAATTCATTGATTCTCAATGCGTCTTTGATTTATCGCATTAAATGTTTGTTTATTATGCAAGTAATCAATATCTCATGTTCCTTGTTAATCGTTACAAGCTTTGCCATAGTTTAGTTGGTGCTTATTTGTCTTATATGAATACTAAACTAGATAAATATGATTATTTCTGCTCTAGGGGCACTTACAGTGTTAGAAGTCATAAAATATCAGGTGAAAAATAGTAAAACGTGATTTCAAATAGAAAACGGGTCAGTGTACCCTGAAGGTCCAGAGGAAAAACCAGCTGACTGATTATGTTTGGCATATTTTGGTAAATAAATGTTTCCTGATTCCTGATTCCTGATAATCCATCGCACAGTCAGTTTGTTCTTTCTGAGGCCGTCACGCGCACGTACGCTCCATCGTGAGAGGAAAGGGCCCCGGATTGGAAGCGGTGAGTCACATTGACACGTGTCATCTATTAAGTTAATATAGCATTTTGTGACCTGGAGATGCTGAATTTCTCTCACATACAGATCATGTAATGCAGGCAAATGTAGACCACTGAGAAACAATAAAAACTATTGGTTAAAGCAATCCTGCATGAAGGACATCAGTCCCCATCGCACTTTAAAAAGTACCAATTCTACCCAATTCATCCCTACAACCAATCAAGTGACAGCTGTAACACTGCTAACAGCATGTTAAATCACCTTTAATCATTTTTTTTTGGCTGCTATCTCTGTCTTTCTGTCAAATCTGCATCCGTTCCACATGGAGGCCTCCAGGCGGACTAAGATAATGCTCTCCATATTTACAGTGGCAGGAGGATTGGGAGGTTCTTTCACTGGATCCCATTTGTGTGAACCTATTAGCGCTGAGCGCTCTGAGCCCCCTCTGATACGCCTGTGAGATTAGGCCATGGTATTACTGTAAGAGGATCGCCTCGAGGTGAGGGCCAAATATGGAGAGGCAGAGGGGGGGGGGGCTCGCAGATAGGACCACACACTCCCCAGAAAGAAATGTGGTCCTGGCAATGAGTGAGGAGGAAAACACCAAACACACAGCGAAGCTGCCGATGCCGATGAGAGAGGACCAGACGTCTGCTTCAACGATTCAACGCCGATGTCTGTGGCCAACGTTCACGTTGACTTGGATTATGGTGCGTTCAGGCTCTACCTGGTAGTTCTGTTCGATATACACATTGGAGAGGGTGTTATGGCCTTTTAAACTTTCTATCACTAGCTACATTTAATATATGATTGAAGCTACAAAAGCCGAGATTTTAACAATAATGTTTTCCCTGATTTGAATTGTTTCATTGTTATATTATTACGTAATTATATTTAAGTAAAGAGAAAACATTGGAACTGTTGAAATATTCTTTCCTAATTTCAATTTCAATTTGTATGATCATATGTGCCGATGTGAGGGTTTGGGGACAGAGGATGTCGTATGTGTACAGACTGTAAAGCCCTCTGAGGCAAATTTGTAATTTGCGATATTGGGCTATACAAAATAAAATGAATTGAATTGAATAGAATTTAAAGTAAAATGAAAAAAACTAAAACAATGTATTTTTTTTATTCTCATTATACTTACAAAGCGCTCCAGATAAAAGTTTCCACTGGGAATAGAAAAAGCTTTCTGAACGTTTGTGTCAGTTTTCTTACTTCACTGCCAACAATAGTTTTCAGAAAGGAAATCGGAATCAGCAGGTAAGACCAGAAAAGACAAATGCACAAATGTTGTTTCTAACCGTGAATCTGGGAACACGATGAGTTCAAAGTTGAATTAGAAAGTCATTCAACTATTTGCCTCACATAGTATTTTTAGTTCTTAGTCATTTACTCGTTTTTCACTAAATGACTAAGAATAGAGACCCCGGTGGAATGAAATGCTCTGGGTGTGTTGTTCCTACTTGGTATGTGTGTGTCTGTGCACCTTGATCAGGAGGAGGAAGCTGGTGGGGAACCGAGTCACAGCAAACCCCCCCCACCGGCGCAGGGAGAGACTTCTGTGTCATAATTTATGCCTTAAAGTGCATGAATCTTTCAGCACACAGTGGCAGAGACGCACTTGATGTTTACGACAGTCATTTCCTTGGTGAAAGATTCATGTGGCTCTCATGAATCTTTCAGGGTACAAACAGCGGCGCCGATGCTCGTCGGACGCCGTGTGAACAGACGGGTGTCTGGGACCCGGACGAGCCGGGCGTGGGAATCGTGACCCTGCCTTCTCGAAGCGCTTGAGTGGGTCACGGGAATATTAGTATCGCTCGACGGGTCATTTGGATGTTCTTCTCTCTTTTTGTCAAATCGATTATAAATCCAGGTTTCTCAGGTTTTTCCAATGTGGCACCTCCGGATTCTTCATTTTGACACAAATAGCATGAACCAAACATGAACTGTGTCCTACACGTTATTTGATTCACCTGGAATTATTCCTCAAGGCCCGTTGACGACAACATTTAAAAATAAATGTCTTTCTTAACCTGCTAATATGCATCGCTAACCAATATAGCTTTGCCAAAGGTGCTTGGAAGACACGTAGAGCCGCATATTAAAAGTGTAGGAAGCTTTCCAGGTTACGAACGCATGTTGCAACTTTTATTGTATCCTACACACAGGTGGCATCTGAAGGTGTGCTTACAAACTGCATCCAACAGAATACACGTCTTTATGCTATTTTCTCATTCGGAGACTGTGGCAACGCGACCTCGTCGCTGTGATTTGATCATTATTATCTGAAGAGCAAATGGAAGTCAGGGGGCAGCTGGTGACTCCACAGTTTGGCACCTAGCTGTTCACGTTACAGCAGCTTTCAAGTGTATTTAAGAAGTGAGTTGTTCACTCCGGGCTTCCGTAGAACATGGCCGTGCATCCCAGCATGAGGATACAAAGACTCATTCTAAGGAAAACATGGTTGTTAGTTTCCAACAAAACACACAGTTCATTCGTCGTTACTACATATTTCAGATTTCAGATAAGAGATCCAGCAAAATGCCACGTACCCGTTCCAAGGGACCAATGGATCCTGGACAGTGTCCTGTTAGCTACAGAGCTAAGCTAGCATGCTAATGGGTTTGCTACCTGATTAGCTTGTGTAAAATGACCACAACGCCTCGTCCCGTCTGCAGGTCTCCGGTAATCTGCAGTTACTAACTAACTGGATTGAAGTGTTGTCGTCGTCGCTCCGCAAGGCTTTAAATACATTTTCCGATTGTGAGATTTGCTCCGATCGGCAGGAGCGAAGCGTGCCAGCCAATATGGCCGACGTGGCGGCAGGCTATTATTAGTTCCTGTGAAAAAGGTTGGAGAGGCCACTGTGCCCCTGATGTACACCGCCGCTCCTCCGCTCAGAGGACGCATGTCCTCCTTTCAAAACATCACATTCATCTGGCGCCTGCAAGCTGCCCTGGCATGGTGGGAACCCTTCATCTCGCCTGTGTAGCGGCCTTCAGAGGGTCCTACCGGCTGCTTGGACTTTAGCCAAGGTTACTATAGAAACACGGGAGGAGAAGTGCAGGGAAACAGGATGCTAATGGAAAACACACATTTAGCCACCAAAGGTTTGGTTTGGTTTGTGATCAAAGATGTCACGTGGACTATATGACGTCTCACAAATGATTTCTTTTGAGGTTTTGAGAAGACATAAACTGATAGTTTGATTTTGCTGCAATGATTCGGCGGCTTAAGGAGGCAGAGGATCAGATCGTGACTCAAAGATTCTCTCGTCCACAGATCATCGCGTTCGCAAATAAGCCGAAGCCTTGAAAGAGCAACACACACACACGCACACACACACACACACACACACACACACACACACACACACACACACACTCAGCTTATGCATTATTCCCTTTGCTACAACTGTATTTAGATTTAGTTATTTTCTTACTTGTTGTTTGTCGTGGTGAGTGTGTGGCTGAGACTCGGAGTGTGTGTGTGTGTGTTGTGTGTGTGCGTGTGTGTGTGTTATTCTCTTTGAGATGAGTTTGCTAGTCACAGCAGACACCTGCACAGATCACAGCCCAGAGTTTTAAATGGTGTTGACTGGCAGAGCATGGAACCAACAAACGAACCAACGAACAGATGAATTCATTAAACTGCTGATCAAACGTATTAAATTAAAATGTATGTCTGATTGAAGTCGAACCCCAGCAAATACCCTCGACATGCATATTAAATAAAAAACAACATTGACATGAATAAATGACAAATGAGACGGAGCGGATGGGTAAGTAGATCTCAGGTGAGGGATGAAGGAAACGATGAGGCTGATAAATAAACTTTGATATCAAAGTGAAAATGTCGAGAAAAGACTGGCGACTAAATCTTATTTGGGAATGTTGGCGCCTTGATCAACTGTGGAAAATGGGAAATAAAGCTCCACCTTAAGCACGGAGAGACTGCATAGAAATATGCCCAATCTGATTTAGTTCTTGTGAAGGCTTTCGGCTTTGGGGCGGGCTTACGGGTGATTGACAGGCTGCTGCAGCTACCAGAGCCTCATACATTAATATGGCCTCTTCATCTGGGCAAAAAAACCCGATGGAAACCGACACGATTTTAAAGCTTCATCACGCAGTCCGCAAACCCATTGGGGACGTCTCCATGACGACGAGCACTTCTTCTATAAAGCCTATGATTACAATTTGTTACAATGTTCTTCCAGGGAGTCTTATCTTATTCACATTCTAATGTAAAAGATCCCACACACTCTTTACCGAGTCACCGGAGTTACTGTGTTCTGTTCCCTGAGACGCTCAGGCTAAAAGACAGTGTGAGGACATTCTACTACTTTTAGTCGGACTCTTACAAATCCTCCATTTGTTTCTCCGTCGGTGGCGGCTTCCCCAATAGTTTTGATCGGTTGCTACTGACGACACAAATGCAGATGGTCTGCAGACAGCAGTAGCTGTTTGAGCAAAAAATGGCGTTTGCATATCAATTCCATCGGGTGGCTGTAATAATGAGGACGAGAGGAATACATAGAAGACATAGCTCGCAATGAGTCTAAAATAAACGTTAAAAACATTTAGAATCAGACATTTATTACATGTCATCACAGTAACCAGCTCATCATGCTGCTAACGCTGGTCAGGACAATAAATAACCAGTAATAATAATAATATTTTTTATTATTTGAATAAAAAAGCAATTATTGAATCGTATGAGCATCTCTAAAATTGTATATGACAGCTAGACCTTATAGGACCGTTTTTAGGACTTTCTATATCCAGATTATTTTTTAAATTCAGATTAAACTCAGAGGTCTGGTGCATCCCAGAGATGTGGAGATGCAATTGCATTAAATACGCTCTGTATGCTAATCTCTGGATGTGTGTATTAGTGTGTGTGTGAGTGTGTGTTGGTGGGTTCATTTAAAGCATTCTAAATGTGTGTGTGCAGCTGTGAAGGACCCCTGCAAATAGGTTGATTGCCCTCTTATACCTGTTGACAGTCCTTCTACGTCCTTCCTTCCTTCCTTCCTTCCTTCCTCCCCTCCTCCCTTCCTTCTTCTGAAATGAAACCAATAATTACTCTGCTCTTCTGTACGGGAGTCATCCTCCATCACGTATTTCTCTGTGTCCGTACAGCCAATCAGGTTGCTTCTTTCTTCCAGATGCAGATCGGCCCCGTGGGACTGGAGGCAGCACAGCACAGTTATAGAAACACTCCTTTAGTACATACTGTGTGTTTCGATCCCGCATACTTTGTCATAAACAAAGTGCACAACTATCTAAAATAATCTCTAATCACACCTACTTGTTCATTTAAACGCTTTTTCCTGTGACCTAATTGCAACTCCCTCGGCTCACTTCATCCCCCAGGCTTCCTCTCCTATTCAAATAACGTCATTATCAAACACTTATCATACACATCCCATTGAGCTGGACCAAGTCAGCACTCCTTTTTAGCTTCCCCACAGGGAATTGAACTCTCACCCGGGGCTGTTTGAGTGCCTTGCTCTGCCGATTAGGGACAGCGGATCAGTAAACTGCTTCACCCACGGGATTGAAAAAAGGAAGCCAACAAAAAAAAGATGAGGTATGGATTTGAACAGATAAATCAAACTGATACGGTGTCGTTATGTAAATTGTAACCTCTGCGAGCAGCGGCACACAGTACGTGTGTGTCTTCACGTATCTCACACATACACACACTCACACAGAAGACATTTTCCTCAGCCAGCTGAGACCCAAACAATAGAAAAAACAAATTATAACAATAGTCTTTGTCTCTGCCTGCAAGCTGAGACAATCCCTCCACCCTCCCTGTCATCACTCTCTTACTTTCCTTTGCTTGTTTCTACCTTTCGTCAGATAAGACTCAAACGCCGCTTTCTGTCCCATAATCTCGGCTTTTTTCTTGTTTTGCAGGAAACCCTGGATGGATGATGGGGAATGGAGATGCTGTAGGGCGTCTCAGCCAATACTGCCGCTGAATGTAGATGACGTGTGGACTAAAATCACTCCCACATAAAGACACTGCACTTTGAAAAGGCCGTGAGTCTCTGTGGGGTTTGATTGGGCAGCTTGACTCGGCCTTTGACCCCGTTGAGGCTCTATTCGATCTAATATCTTTGTGTGATTCACACTGACCGCAACGGGTTTCGCTTCAGGTTCAAATTAAGTCTTGCTGAGTGACCTGGGGGGTCAAAGGAGGTTTAACAAACTCCGAGTTGACTTCCTCTGAGACGGGAAACTCTGAGTATCCGGTTCCAGAACAGCTGATCTGCGTTAGTTTAATCAACTCGGAGTGTGTTCACCTTGAGTTCAGCGCGTGCATGACGATTATAAAAAGCCATCATCAATGGAGCCCCGATAGCACAAGTCACCATGAGTCACCGTGACAACAGTAAATAAAAGAGCACGCTATTTCACTGCGATGGAGTTGTGCAGGCCCACGGTGAGCATGAGCGCGTATTTCGCCGCAAATGTAATAAAGCTGCAGCAGCGAGGGGAAACAGGGGAAAAAAGGACCTGGAACAGCTAAAAATGAAATATAAAAACATAACTCAAAAAGGTATGGCATATATTGCTATGATTGCACCTCACTTTAATTTTAATTAATTTTTTTAATTGACTTAGGCTATTAAACAAAGTAAATATTAATTCAGTGGCTACTTGAAATAGTCAATTAAACCCCTAATAAAATGTTGTTTTTACAGGTCTTTTCACTTAATACCCCACTTAGGTATAAAATAAAAATGTGTCTAAGTGTCTCCTATCGAAGTCATATAAAATGTGACGCTGTAGTCTACACCGACACTCATTAAAATACTAATTATAAAACAAAGAAACATTGAGTTCTGCTCAGCCAACAGAAAGAAGGCAGAGGCCCAAAAAACAGGTGGAGGGCCACCTCCACCCCCTCTGACAGAGGCGGAGGAGCTGTCCTCAGCCTAAACAGTGGTCGCCCGGTGGCTGAAGGTATCCCTGAGCCGGTCACCCCCCAGGACACAAGTGACTACATCAGATGCAAGTATACACTTCTTTAAAAAAATAAAACTAATATATACACTACCGTTCAAAAGTTTGGGGTCACTCAGACAATTTTGTGTTTTCCATGAAAAGTCACTTTTATTTATCAAATGAGTTGGAAAAATGAATTGAAAATATAGTCACGATATTGACAAGATTAGAAATAATGATTTTTATTTGAAATATTAATTTTGTTCTTCAAACTTTGCTTTTGTGTGAAAGGATTTTCTATTCATAGTCCCCTTCATCGAGTGCAGGCGCAGTAACCGGAATATGTGTCCCATCTATGCATCCTATCGCATTTGGAAGCCCTGCAAAATGACAGCTAATTGAATAATGTACATCATAATTAAAAAATATATAATAAGGAGACTAGAACATTTGATTGGTATCAAATGAACTGCACTCAGCTGGTTTAAATCCTACTTATCGGACCGATCCCAGTTTGTGCTTTGATGGTGAAACGGTGAATCCTCAAAGACCACCAATGTTGGTCACGGAGTCCCACAAGGTTCTGTACTTGGACCGATTTTATTTACCCTCTATATGCTTCCTTTGGGCGATCTTATCAGGAAACACCGCATAAACTTCCATTGTTATGCAGACGATACTCAACTGTATCTGTCGATCAAGCCAGAAGAGACGGACCAGTTAGTTAGACTTCAAGAATGTCTTGGAGACATCAAAACTTGGATGACCGGCAACTTCCTGATGCTAAAACGGAAGTTATCCTGATAGGCCCAGAGCGCCTTTCGAAGCCAGCTGTCACGTAATACAGTTTTTATGGATGGAATTGCTCTGGTACCCAGCAGCACCGTCAGGAATCTGGGAGTTCTCTTCGACCAGGATATGACCTTCAACTCTCATATAAAGAAGACTTCAAGGACTGCCTATTTTCATCTACGTAACATATCAAAAATCAGGAACTTCCTGTCACAAAGTGATGCAGAAAAATTAGTTCATGCGTTTGTCACTTCCAGACTGGACTACTGTAATTCTTTGTTATCAGGCTGCTCTTGTAAATCTCTTAAGCATCTCCAGTTGATTCAGAATGCTGCAGCACGTGTATTAACAAGAACTAAGAAAAGGGATCATATCACTCCTGTATTTACTTCTCTGCACTGGCTCCCTGTTAAATCAGGAATAGATTTTAAGGTACTTCTCCTCACCTACAAGGCACTTGCTGGTGAGGCGCCGTCGTATCTTAAAGAGCTTGTAACACCTTATTGCCCTACAAGGCAGCTGCGCTCCATAGATGCTGGTTACTTGTTGTTCTTATGGTTTTAAAAAGTAGGCTGGGGGCCAGAGCCTTCAGTTATCAAGCTCCTCTTTTGTGGAACCAGGTTCCACTTTCAGTCCGGGGGGCAGATTCGGTCAGCTCTTTTAAAGTAAAACTTAAAACTTTCCTCTTTGATTGTGCCTATAGTTAGGGCTGGCTCAGGTTAGTCCGGACCAGCCCTTAGTTAAGCTGCTATAGGCTTAGACTGCCGGGGGACTTCTTAGGACACACCGAGCTCCTCTCTCACGCTCTCGTTCTACCATAATTCACGTTTTATTAATGCACATGACTAATTCAGCTTCTTTCCCAGAGTTTTTTTGTGCAGGTCTCCGTAGATCGTAGTTCCTTCTAGACCCTGGTCCTGACACCTGCCGTGGCCCTGCTTACGCCTGCTGCTGCCATCATCATCATCATTATTATTTTAGATATTAATCATATTACTTTACTTGTAAACCAACATTACCTTCTCCCACAGGCTTCTGTAGACGGTGGTTCTATTCTATAGGATGTTGTATGTGTACAGACTGTAAAGCCTTCTGAGGCAAATTTGTAATTTGCGATTTTGGGCTCTACAAAATAAAATAAATTGAATTGAATAATATGTGATCTCTACATCAGTCACCTGCAATCCTGTGGAATTCCTCTTTGATGGTTCTAAGAGGTTTGTGTCCTGGTAACAGGCGTTTCAGTGCGAGGGGAACTTTCCTCACAGCGCTACAAACTGCTGCCTTGCCAAAGTGCTCTGCATCCCCGATGTTATAAAGAAAACTACCATTTGCAAAAAAACATGCGATGCACAAGATTTGCTCCGATGTGAGCGCACGTCCGCGGTGTGTGAGGTTGGTGATATACGGCCGGAGAATGTTAGTGAGATAAATGATCCCTTGTGAGGAAAAGCTGTAGCGTGCTAACAGAAATTCCTCTGGAAATGATAAAACGTCTAATCTGGGTCGGAAGACTCTCTCGCGACGTGAAGCATTTCGAATCACGACGGCTTCGATGTCAATTGGATTCGGTAGGAACGGGCAATCCAATGTCTACCAGCATCTTCATGTGGGAGGAGACGGTAGAAACTCTGGGTTTCTTAAGGTAAACCTGCCAGCGAGCAGGTGATGTTCACAGAGTCTGTTACCATGGTGATTGACTCAGAGTCTGTTACCATGGTGATTGACTCAGAGTTTCAGTTACCTCTCTATCTGGAACGGATAACTCAGAGTTTCCCTGATCTCAGGGTTAACTTACTCTGAGTTTTCACATAAGCTTTCTGGAAACCCCCCCGGTGGCCTCTCTGTCTCTAACAGCTTCCTCTCTCGGTTTATGCTGCATATTGCTAAAGAAAGTTGCCTAAAACACCCAAAAAGCACTAAACTTAGCAAAAGGAGCTTTTAGATAGATAAAAATAAGAACACATGAGTTGAGTGCATTACAAAGTGTCATTTTCCTAATCAAATCAAGTCAAAATGAAAAACCACATTAAAGTAAATATTTCTTTTTCAAACTCCTTGTAAACAGACCAATATGCAACGACTGTTCCTGTTAAAACTCTGTAATGAAAAAATATATTTGAAATCTTTCACACGCAGCCTTGTTTTTTTGTTGCTAAGGCCCGTTTGTTTTACAGTTCAAACTGCAGAAATGTGGTTATCCTGCCATGTTTGGAATTGTGCAAATGAATGTTCATATATTGCTCTGTTCTGTGTGACTTTCTGCTTCAATGGATGCTTTTGAAAAGCGGCGAGGGAGCGAGAGAGAGAGAGAGAGAGAGAGAGAGAGAGGATATTGCTGTAAACCTAATCCAATAAGCAACCAATAATATGCAAAGATTGATGGTGCTCCTCAATAACAAACGCGGCCTGGCTTGACGGAAACACTGATACAGCTTCAGTTAGCAGCATCTGTTTAGTCTTAATGTGTACGTTATTGTTTGTGTCTGCTGGAGAACAATCCAACATGCGCCATGAAAGCTGTGCGACGTCGCTTGATGATTTTAACTCTTTAAACCAAACTCATTGGCGAGCCGTTGATTACAACAACAACAACTAGCGCCGCCAACACGTTTACTCGGTTTAAAGTGAAATGTCTTAACATCCATTGGACAGATCGAACATTTGTGGGACACATTGATGTCCTCACAGGATTTATAAAAGTCAAGTCAAGTCAAGTCATTTTATTTTGTAGAGCACATAATCGCAAATTACAAATTTGCCTCAGAGGGCTTTACAGTCTGTACACATACAACATCCTCTGCCCCGAAACCCTCCATCGGCACAGGAAAAACGAAGGACAACTTTTCATACACTGTGTCCTTGAGGGTAGAAATGTAATTTGTCCAATACTTTGATCCAATAGTGGCGAGCGGGATCAGTATAGGAAGCATCTAGTCCAATGGCGTCCATCATGGTCCCGCTGAACAGGTTTCACTTCTCCACACATTTCATGTCACTTTCAAAATGTTCAGCGTGCCAGTACATTACTGGCTCTTTGTTATTTGTATTCTATACAGTTTATATCAAGGCAAAAATAACGTGAAAGAAAGCTTTTGTTTCATTTTTCTTTGAGTTTTTAAATAAACACAAATACATGTTTACTTATAATTGTACTTATCGCTAGACAATGAGCACTTGGTAACATGAGGGTGGAGGTACGGGGGGACATGCCGTCTTTATTCATGCCACAAACAAACAAAAACATAATTCAAAGCTGATTTTATTGTCCCTCAGTTGATTATAGTGTAAGCTGCCTGAAATAGAACACAAGGCCAACGTGTGTCTGCTGACTGCTGACACAGGTATATATATATATATATATATTAGCTTTTTGTGCAAAGCTAATACCTTGATATCTTGTGTTTTGCCTAATTGAGCAAATCCATTGTGGAAAAATTCTACATTACATTACAGGTCATTTAGCTGACGCTTACATTACATTTTACCCAGGGAGCAATTAGGGGTCAGGTGTCTTGCTCAGGGACACTCCGATTTAAGACATGTGGCAGCCGGGACTCAAACCGCCAACCTACCTCTCTACCCCTGCGCCACGACAACCCCCAACATATCAGTAATACATGAAAACATATTACAAACGCTTTATTTTTCCTAAATAAATAGTTTTAAAAATCGCCTCTCATCGCATCCTAACACACGCAACCAGGCAGATATTTTGGGGAAATGCACTTATTAAAAAAATCTCTCTTTCAAGTCTTGCTTGCTTTAAAGAGATAAAGTTATTGCAGAGCCCTGTTCCTATTTAGGGATCATCTTATTTAATAACTGTATAGTTAAGTAATTATTAATTAAGGTTATTTGGTTTCAATACAAAAGTTTTCCAACCAGCGGCGTTCTCTTAAGTACAGGAAGCCAACCTACAACACAACTTCATTGTTAACACTTTGCTCTGCTAAAGGCTGCAGGTCGGTGTGACTGTAGGACCACGTCACTGTCACTGATCGACAGGAAGGAGAAATACGCTTTGTCAGGCCGCCATCTTCCTTTTAATTATAACTTTTAAACTGTGTGTGATTCCCATCGTCCTTCTCTGAGTGTGTGTGTGTGTCTCTCTCTCTCACACACACACTCGTGGTCAGTGAAGGATGCAGAGACATGAAGCTCCTCTCTTTCCCTCTTCGGCACGTCAGAAGCATTTTGCCGGGTGATTAATCGCCACAGCGAGCGTTCGAGCCCCGCGGTCGGCCGGGGGCGTCGCCACGATCCCTGCACCTGCCGCTCTGATCCGCTGACCCACACACACACACACACACACACACACACACACACACATTCTCACGCAGACATTACGCCACATTAATGTAAAACTGAACGCGATCAGCAAGCATCTCGCATTCAGAAGAAATACATTCACGATGTGACACTGAAGAGGTAAAAAATACTTACTAAATAATTCAGGTGAAGGAAAAATACTTTTCATTTATTTTACTTCTTACAAAGTCTACAAAAATCATAGAAACGACGGCTGAATTTCTTCACAAAAATATTCAAACCAAAAAAAGAGAGAGAGAGAAGAGATGAGTACGGTCAGTACAACTCACCTTATGGACCTTCAACTGGGCAGCAGTGCCTTGCTCGAGGGCAGCGGCAGGGGGGATACCATGCCTTTCCAAGAGCACAGAAACTGGGGCACGGCGAGGAAAGCCATGTGTTGAGTTCTCAGTTTGACTTCTGCCAGTAGTTTGAATCTCTTCATTTCCCCCTGAAGATGCCAGATCTTCATAATGTTCTCACACTCAAAAGAAATTGTACATGCACGCCATATACACAATATACATATTTATAATAGATCGGATATATGATCTTAATCTTGCTAATTGTTATCCCAATACTTATGTCAAAATACGTTAATATATCAATAAGCTGAGTCTTACACCATCAACGTTATTCCCTGTTTTCAGCTGTTTGCAAACATCTGACAAGATAACCTTTTCACTTAGTTCATATCACTTATTTCCTTTAGTTTGTGAACTAAAGTATTTATTCTAATTATCGACTGTCGTGGTTTGGGTTCACGTCTTGTTTTATTTTGTAGTTTCATGTCTGAAACTACTTCCTGCCGTCCCCTGTGACTGTCTGCCGTGTCCATGAGTGTTTCCAGTGTAGTTTGGTCATTTGCTCATCGTGAGCTGCTCCCCTTCAGGGCGACCAAGTGGTTGACATGTTGATTGTCCTCCTCTGTAGAAGAAGTCGTGTCCTGGACAGCTTCTCCCTGCGTGTCTCTGTCTCTGTCTCACCACCTGAGTCGGAGGAGAGCGAGCATGTGTCTCAGTCCCACTCTACATCTGTCGCACTGCAACGTGTGTGTCGCACCGCCGGTTAGCATGTGTGTTTGTACATGCTCTTGATGGTGTTGGTGAGGTGGTGTGTGTGTGTGTGTGTGTGTGTGTGTGTGTGTGTGTGTGTGTGTGTGTGTGGAGCAGCAGATGTCATTTGTTCTGAAGTCAGCAGCTGGATCCTAAGTTCCCATTGGGACCTTTTAATGTCTGCAGTCCAGACACACAGAGACACACAGCGGCCTGTGGACACCCGACCACGTGTGATCACCAGTGACGGTACCATCAGCCTTTTGGGTGGAGGCCTGGTTTTAGGTCAGATGTAGTAGATATCAGCAGAACGTCTGACCTGCAGGTTTTTGGAGCACAGAACCTGTTGTTCCAGGAGACGGATGGAAACAAAAGCTTCAGGTTGAACAAAACCAAGACCAATCTTAAGTAAAAACTTTAATTCAAAAATCAATTTTTCATTCGTCTTTGGCTCATTTTGTGAAAAAATGATGTCATTTGTCTTGCTGTATTCTAGGAACGACGTACAGATGCTCTGACAGCTCGTCTCTGAGGCAGAAAGTGTAATTGAGTGATGTGCTTTGTGTTTTCTCGTCGCGTTTGGGAAGGAATGGAAGCTGAAGGACTGAAGGAGCGACAAAGAGCTTGTTTCGGTCAGTTGGTTAATAGTTAATGGTACAAAATGTTAATGTCGGGGGCATTTCTGAGCCGGTCACCAACAGCTGCCTCCTAAAGACTACAGATGTTAATTCGCGTTCCACGATGTTTAATGACAGTTTGGACTGTGTTGGTTGAGCGGAGACATAAGACACAAGACAATCCTTATGAAGGTATGTGAGGACATATTAAATGTATAAAAAGGACAGCAAATACATCTGTGTGGTGGATGATCAGTCAAAGCTTTAAACCAACTCCATTTGATTATTTCTGGTAATCAGATGAAAAAATACAAACTGTAGCCACTTTGAATCAGGAATCATGTATTGCCAAAATATGTCAAACATATTTTTCCAGGACAGCAGTGCACAAGGAATAAAATAAAGTAAAACTAAATGAAATGCTAAACATGTAGAATGAAATAAGCAGCCAGCTTCTGTGGTGCTGATGAAATATGATATCCTATTATTCCAGTTCCATTAGTATTCAGTACACCAGTTTCACTGCCGTCCCTCGGTTACATCCTTCCAATGCGGTTTGACAGTTCAGAACATTAAAAGGGCCTCGCATGCTCAGTAAACTAGTAAAAGCAGCAGCAACAAGGCGGAAATGGGTGGAAATATCACTTGAAGCCAAAGTATAACAGCATCTCCGCTGTGTGCTCTGGGTCAGGGTTAGGGTTAGGGTTAGGGTCAGGGTCAGGGTTAGGGTTAGGGTTAGGGTTATGCAGGACGAGAGGACCCAGTGACGTAAAGATCAACTCTTTAGATCTACTTGTAAGACACATAATTATCTTTTGCAGTTTTGCAGCTCAGCCTGTAGCCAGGCACCATATGGCCGTCTCGTGGAGGATCTAGCCTCGTCCTGACAATCAGGACCACGGGCTAAAACCCTGCTGGATCTGGACCACGGCCAGATGAGAGGAGGACCGCGAGAGCCACACAAACCTCAGGGAAATAAAAAATACCTCCAAATGGACGTGAAGTAAGTGGTACAGAGAAAGGACACCAAACAGATCATCTGAGGGACAAAGAGACAGGGTGAGCGGGAGGCAACGCTAATAATAATAATAATAGTAAAAGGAATTAAAGTAGAGAAGGAAAAAGTGGGCTAAACAATGTTTAGCCAATTAAGCGTTGCAGAGGAATCCATGTGCACAATGAGCCACCCATGACTGAACGCAGAGGCAGAGCTGCTTAATTACAGCCCGAAGAGACACGAGTCTTCATCAGAGCGGAAACACAGGGGAGGAAGCGAGAAAGTGCTTTTCAGTCCCGGTGAGGACGGAGAGAAGGATGGAAGGAAATAAAGAATCAATCTGAGCTTAGTTTTTCCTAAAACATTTATAATCTTCTTGAATTTGTGAAAAAACAAAGAAACACGAGTGACACATGTGTGTGGACACACAGAGACACGGGGTGATGACGGGCAATTAAACCAATGAGTTCCTTGTAAAAAACATGGCCCCTCCAAGTAAGAAAAGAAATGAAAATAGGACACGGCGGATAGGAACCCGCCCTGAACCAGGAGGAAGATGAGTCCGGCTTCTGGAGGTCACAAATACGTGGACAGACACAGGGGTTCAATCTACCAACTGTTCGACAAATGGAGGCAGCGACGAGCGGCGCTTCCTCTCGGATTGATAATCCCTCACAAGTGGGTTGGCTGCTCATTTTTTGCTCAACTTGATCAAATTGATCTCCGTAGGTCACCAGTGGTGTTTGTCATCTGTCACATTCCACAGTCGGGGGGGGTTGTGTATTTCTCGTCTGTTTATAACATATTCGCCTTGCCGGTGGGACGCAGTGAGGTGCTACAGACAAACGGCCCAGTCAGCATGTGCTACGTAACAAAGACTGAAAACATACGAGATTCACACTTTTAGTCCCTCTTAACATCTTTTAAGTTGAGCAATACAAAGTTGGTTAGTCTGATGCCTCAACGCGACTGAGCCCTTTGCTGGGAGCTAACCGTGCTAATAATGCTAAAAACACCAGAGTTTCCCTTTGGGGGAACCAGAGGCTGGACGCCGTTATCAGACACAACTGCTGCGTGACTGCGCCAAAACGGGAAGCGGCCAGACGTGCACGCTCAAGTGCACTAAAAAGCACCGGCCCTCCTTCGTGAACGGCTCATTTCACCGTCCCTTACAATTCGCCGTGTGACACGCGCTTCTGCATGTTTTCAAACGCACTCACGCCACACATCCGATTTCTCTCGCCAAAAAAATCTGATTTTGTGTCGAGACGCGTTGCTTCCTTTTCCACCGACGGCAGGTGGCGCTAAGGAGCACATCTGTGATCCTATTCGCTGCATAATCCAGAAAATCCTCATCTCCAATGTTAACGACATGAGGTTCAAATAAGAACTCACTCTCTTCTCTTGGAAGCAATTATTGGTTTGTGTTTGTGTGCGTCAACTTGATTTTGTGTGCTGAATGTAAAGTGTCACAACAAGCAGCACCTTGTTAAGCCCATGCAGCATTGTTCATTGACGCTGCTCACATTGCATTTATCTTTTTATTAATTAACGAAAAGGACTCCCTCTGAAGTCGGGAAAGACGGACAAACACACTGACAGACCAACTATAGAAACAACAGGGCCGCAGACAGCAGCCAAACAACAGGAGCATCGAACGTACAAACTACGTATTTACTGGTCGTTCCTGCAGATGCACATTTGAAAACAAACCTTCCAACTGGTCCTTTCACTGTTCTGGTACAGCCTGGTGTTCAGGTGAGCGTGTGAGGAACGTGTTGTTGTTGTTGTTTGTCTTTCGTAGCTGCACATTGAGGTGTATTAGGCTTACAGGGGAGGAGAGGAACTTCTCCATCTATGTTCTGCTGTGCTGCCTGGCACACATGTTTACCCCGGGGTGACTGCCAGGAAGTATTTCTATAAACAGGGTAATTCTGGAAAAATCACTGGCAGCTAAACCCCCCCCAGCACCACATCCCCCCCCCGACGTCTATGGCCGGGTCATTGCATAATTTAGTAATCAACCACATTAAGGTACGGAGAGATGAACGTGCAGCTTGTGAGCATTTGTGTCAAAATCATCAGCTTTTGTGGGAAAAGACGGCATCCGAGCCGCCGCCAAGCTCGCATCTCAAACTGCCTGATTCTCCTCTGCTCCCACGGCGAGGGAGGGGACCAGCATGGGCCCCCGCACGCAGGAAACAGGCACCATTTGGTGTTTATGTAAATGAGAAAAAACAAAATGGCTGACTGCCAAATCCTGTCAGTAAACAAAGGTTGTTTGAGTGCCAGGCGGAGTTGTTAAGGTGGAGCGCCCGGGATGGAGGCTGAGCGCCAGGCGGCACGGTGGGGCCGAACACCTTAAACGAGGGGACCAACAAGAGGAGCCATGGACTTGCGATCGGATGCAGGGCGTTCGTCTGCATCCCTGAAAGGGGAACAATTGAACAATTGCCGTGTTTTCTTCTTTTGGTGGGGGGGGGGGGGGGGGGGGCGCTGTCAAGCAAGCGAAACAAACAGCCAGTTATCATCGGGAGCAGAAGAGCTCGTAGGTTCTGACTGAAGGTCGAGGTTCTACCGGTTACATCAGCTGAGAACTTTTTGTTCTCAGAATATTCACCTCAGAGGAAACGATGCAGCTTTGTCTTCCCCCAGAACTCACTCTGCTTCAACTGCATTGAAACAGACTTTCCAATACAATGGGAAACAATTGAAAAACAGCACGACCAAAAGACCAAAAGAGGACCACAAGTCCCAGGTCAGGTTCCGAGTCCTAAACAAGTACTAATCACCAAATCCATCTGAACAACAGAACTGAATTGAAAAATGCAAAAGCTGTACGGCGTAAACCTGCTGAGGTAAAGACCAAACTACTGTCAGGGTTCCTTTCTTTGTTTGTCCCGTCTTGGTGAATTTATGTCCTTGGTCCGCTGCATTGGTTTCATCTGGGCCTAAATAGGCCTGCACACTAAACCTCTTCCTCGCCTTTCCTTACTCCCACATAGTCCTAGTTTTCTGTTTATTGTTCCTTCTGTTCGGCTCTTCCCAGTGTTAAGAATCCTTTTGCTGATTCTGGACTCTCAGCCTATCAATCATTTCTCAATAAATCACCATTTCCTCTGTGTTTGGATCAACTACTGTGGAAAACACGCTACTACCATTGCATTAACACCTGAGTCACTACTACTACTACTACTACTACTACTACTACTACTACTACTACTATTGCTACTGTCCTGCTACCTCTCTTGGTGCTCACACTGTTGACTTTCATGCTCTCCACTCATGGCGTTTGGACTGTGCAGCTTCTTTCTCCTGCCATCTGTTGGTGCCTTCTCCAATAAAACACTTTTGATGCTGTATATCCTGAGGAATGAACTACTTCAGCCCCTTTTAGCAACTGCTCTCATGTTAAGAGTATCTTCTAAACCACCTAAACAACCATCTACCTTATTTACCACTATGTGAACTCCTGCAGGACCTGTCTAGTTTCAGGTTTCCAAGTCCTCTGTGTGTCACTGAAGGTTCGGCCCTCAGTGTTCAGGGGGAACCTTTTACTTTTCACAGAGGAGAAGATGTGTTCTTACTCACAAGTGAGGAAATATACATTAGCTGTATTTGTGATTAATCCGTGTCATTGAGTGGGCTATTTAAGCCATTTTCTGTCATGGCAGATTGATGAGCTACATTCACCCAAACCCAAATTTAAGAAAGATGGTTCAGCTTCTGCTTGCTAAGGAGCTATAATTTTTTTTCTTGGGGGAATCTGAAATTAGACATTAGGTAACATGCCAATTGTGAGATTTCTTTTGTCGTTGCATTTAAGTGCTGTATTTTCTTCTTGTCAGAAATATGAATGTATGAAATGGGTCAGAACTGAGACTCCAAACCAACCAAAATACACTTTCCAGCTTTGGTATTTTTACTGGCAAAAACGTAACTTTACAAACCGAATCAAAGTAGCACAAGCGGACTTAACACGCTGGAGAAGACCAAAAATGAAGACTTGATAAATGCCGTCTCGGGTAGGAAGATGGATCAGACGGGTGATGCTACCGAATTCAGCCGCGGGGCGAAAGCGGGCGGGAAGCTAAAGTGGTTCTTGGCGGATGGATGTGTGGTCAAAAGAATAAAACAAGTCTTCACAATGTATTTCCTCTCCTTCTAGTAAGACCAGCTATTGAATTCATTTAGCTCAAATGACAAATGAAATCAATATCTTTAAAATAACTGACTTAAAAAGGAATATACAGTTAATTGTCACCTGCAGGTATTTCTTTCCAAATTCCTGGATCTAATCCTGTTTCACTGTTTTAGTCATTTCAGATTTCTTTGGTTTTGGCTTCACATCTTCACTCTGTCATTATTTTTCTTTGTTTTCAATAAATAATAATAAAGGAGGATAGTGGCTGCTCACTTATGTTACACACATTCCTTCATATCTTCCTTTTCTTTGCTCCTGTCAACCATTTTTTCTCTTGTCATTTTTAAAAAGGTATTTCTCTTCATATCTTCACATTGTGGATTATGACTTTATTGTTATTATTGACTTTTTATTGTATTACTGTTACCCCCCCCCCCCCCCCCCCCCCCCTCCATCCCCCCACCGCACAGCGCTGTTTGCTCAGATCATGAACGGATGGGGAAAACACACCGGCTAATTATTTCAGATAATACAATTAAGATATGCATATTTAGCATAAACTCTACAATGGAAATGTAGACGTCAGCAGATAAGGAGAGTGTGTGTGTGTGTGTGTGTGTGTGTGTGTGTGTGTGTGTGTGTGTGTGTGTGTGTGTGTGTGTGTGTGCAGGAGTCTCTAGTGGCGAGTAGAAACATTCATCTCGTCCTGCTTTGAGTCTCTTAACTACACAGAGGTTAGAGCCTTAACCCGAACATGCATGTGTGTGTGTGTGTGTGTGTGTGTGTGTGTGTGTGTGTGTGTGTGTGTGCATGTGTGTGTGTTGCCTTGACTGAAAATAAGCTCATTTAAAATGTGTTTTAAAAACTGTTTATTTATCTCTGTCATCCTGGGCTCTGCACACACACACACACACACACACACACACACACACACACACACACACACACACATATACACTGTGCAGTAGGCCAGGTGCAGCAGTGTGTCCGTCGCCACGGCCATGTTTGTGTGCATAAAGTGTTGTGTGTATCTACCTGCTACACTAATGATCTTCAGCTGTAAGCAACACACACAAATACACTCACACACGGTGGAGAGAAGGACGGGCGAGACGAACAAACAGGGGAACGCGCGAGACAAAGGAAGACACGGTAAGGAAAAGATGAAATGCGCGATGCAGGTGTCAGACACCAAACGAAATACAGGTACCGACGGAATTAACACGAGGAGAAAGACACGAAGGAGGAAGCTGAGAGGAGGAGGAATAAAAGGCGAGGATGAGGAAGGGCAACGAAGAGCGATATAGGAAAGGTGAGGAGGGAGGCACAAAGGAGGAGAGGAAGAGGAGGGAGACATGTTGGCATCTGTCCAAACGACAGCCTCTCCCTCTCCTCCGTTCTGGTTTGAATACTGCCGCATGTCATTAGAGCCGCCAATCAACAGCTGCCGGCGCTCTGCTGCAGCGTGCAGCTCCATGCAGGAGGACAGCTGCAGGCCGACGCACAATCCCTGCACGCTGTGCGCTTTAATGGGTCCCGCCCACAGGACCCCCCATGAGGTCAGCCCACCACAATCACCATACAATCGCTCGTCCTGAATGGGGGGTTTTACTTCTGCAGGTCTACTTTAACCTGGGGATTATTTCTGTTTGGGTGTTTTTAATCACTGTGAAGCACTTTGTCAACTCTTCCCACTGAAAGCCTGTGAAGAGAAGAGGCACATACCTGCAGGTCGGACACGTTTCACCAATAAGGACAGCGAGTGTAAAAATGGACATTCAGGTAAGAGGTGGAGAACTGGTGAAAACGGCCGCTAACTGGATTTGATATAATATAATATTTCATTTTGGCCGCCGTCTTGGACGTTACTCCTAGAAAGAAAGAAAGAAAGTCTGACCTCAGTGAATTAGATGTAATATAGAGGAGGTATAAACTGGGGCTAACGGGATATAAATCATATAATGATACGGCAGATGAAATCCAGCATTCTGATTGGTTGAGAGTGAGTCGGTGCATTATTGAGCAACAATGTTGCTGTTCACATTGACGTATCACGGCGCACTCAAAGCAGCAGGTTAGGTTTTGTGTGAACGTTCGGTGACGAAAAACCCCCGTAAATGCCACAAATGATCAGTTTGATCGGTTTGGGGCAATGAGAGCTTTCACAAGGTGGACGTCATGAGCGATGCTGTGAGATCTTACAAAGAGGCTCAACTACTTTTCTCTGGACTACTGAAATGAGATACACAACTATTTTGTGCTGAAGGCAGCGATTTACTTACTATTTATAATGTCGCTGGCAACCGTATTATGAAAGCAATAAGGTACTTGAGGCAGTAATTCTTCAGTAATATAGCAGTTTGAGGGTTGCTGTTACATTATTGGACGATAAAGTACAGCCTCTCGTACCTTATTGCTTAAATATAAATTGTAGATAAACCTTTAGGGACGACTTAATGTATCTGGAGTTTTGAACGTTGGCAGAACCTTTCACTTGACCTTTCAACTTTTAGATAAGCGGACATTCACACACCTGCTTCACACTTGTGTGGGGGGGTAATAAAATAAAGACAAAACCATAACATCACCTGTGGTCAGAGTTAAATCTGATTCTCTCTTTCATCACAGCAACCTTTTCCAGACGGGGAAACCCAAATGTCCAAATACTGGGACAGGAAGAATGTCTGTCGTCCTGGCAACCGGGTAAATATTTAAGGGCAGAAGGGAGTTTGTTGAACTGGTGAAGTGATGGCTGAGGGCTCTCTCACCCTCTGCACATCTGTCTGTCCTCAAGTTGACTCTCTGGTTGCGTTTCTTTCCCTCCCTCTCTTTGCTGACTGAGCTGTACAGTTAGCACAACCAAGCACACTAAACTTTAGTTAGTCACTTTAGATGTCCCACCTGGTGCCCAGGTCAAGTGTCAGACTATATCCAATAGTTAATTGCATTGATCATCACTGAGCTAATCGCATGAATAATAACCTCTGATTTAATGCGCTTCCTTTAGCTGGAAACTGCAATGGATTATCCTGAAGTTATTATGTACATGTATTATGTACATGTATGTACTCTGAATATCAGACAGCGCTCACTCAGTGCTGAAGGCCACTGATTGTTGGTGACGCCGCCTGTTAAAAACATACCTTTCCCCAATGGGCTGAAACATGTGGCGGCTGGTGTTCTTTCTTGAAAATTGCTCGATCAAATGTCGTTACGCTGGATACTAGCAAACACTAGCCTACTGCAGCATTCAGCAGACACACTGCAGCATTATCATCCAACTAGTTCTGTTTGAGTCCACCTGAAGAAGGGATGTCCAACACTCACTCATCTTTAATCAGCTACACAAATATCTGGCTTTTTTGCTCAGATACGTTCCAGACGTGATTTGAGGCAGATTTGGTTCCTATGACATTGATCTCGCTGTATGAGGGATGATTCCTGGTTTGGATTCTTCCCTGCAGCACTGCCGTCAGTGCATAGCTCCTACAAGAAAAGATGACGAAGCCCATTTCTCTCAGAGGCTTGTCCACCATCTGACCACCCTGCTCCCCAGAGGATGAACCCTTGAGATCTGACTGACAGCATCATCCCTCTAATGTCAGTCTAGGGAAACATTTGTCCCCACCGCCGGTGTATACAGGGGGGGTCACTAATAGGCCGACTACACTGGATCCTGGAAGCTACGTGGATGACAGCTGGAGGGCAGAGGTCACAGAGGATGCAAACACACACACGTCAGACTGCAGGTCTGTGAACGTGTGTGTGTGTGAAGTGGGTGGTGGTGAGGAATCGAGAGGAGAAGGAAGTAGAAGAGGAACAAAAGAAGAATAAACAAAGAACAATTCCATTCTTGCTCCTTTTGTATTTCTCCAATGAGAATTTAAATGAAAATCAATAAAACAAAAGCAAGTAGGATAGATGGACATTTGAGATAAAGAAAGAACAGAGAGATCTGGCCATGTGGCTACAGAAGCACACAAACACATCTCTCCTTTTTATTGAAATGAAAAGCCTTGTGCTGTCACAATCGGTTGGTGGGTGGCAGTTTTAAAACTCGATCTCTGCGTCGCCATCATGGATTACGGCCGCTGCCATGTTGTTTATGGCAACCAATGAACAAAAGTTACCATAGTTGGAATGCAAAGGATGCAGGGACCTGTCAATCACAGTATCCCGCCCAAACACATAAGCTGCTGTATGGTCTTAATTTACTAAATGATCATCATGCTGTAAGTAGAGATTGAGACCATTGCAACTCATGTTCACAGACTAAATCAAGAGAGTGGAGACTTTTCTACAATCAGACTTCTATTTGCACCCGGATCAGTCGCCTCCGGCTTGACACGAGAGGTAATGCAGGTTATAAGTTCCTGGGTTTATTAGGAGCTGGTTGTGATAGAACAGGAAAGGGCTACTTTAACTGTCCCCAACACTACTAACCTGCCCAAACCAGCCCGAGCTGGAGCGACCTCGCAGTCACAAGCCTTTCAAACTAACATCAAATGATGTTTTTGGCACCAATAATGCTGAAGCAGAGGCCCATTTCTTTAATGAAAGCATAACCATCCATCCATCCGTCCTCAAACCGCTTCACACAGGGTTGTTGGAGAGTCAGTCCCAGGGAACTTGGATTGGTCCCCAGCCAATCACAGCATGTTTTAATTGAGATTGACTTTGATCTCACATGACGTGCATCCATGAAATGTTGGGGAACATTTACTGCTTGGGCTCACGACTGAACGGGAGCAGTGCTCAGAGAAATCTGAATTATTTCATTTAAAGCGCCTCGAACTGGCCACATTTCATGGTGCAGCTGTGTTTTAGACGTGATCCCTAATAATGTAGGGACCAGCACATAAAGCGTGTCACAACCATCACAAGACACCGCAGAGGAAACATGTTTACAGTCCAGAGAGAAAAAACAGAAATGCTTTAATAGTCCTACATAAAAACAGGCTTTATTAATGCTGTCTGTTCTAAGGTTGTGTGTGTGTGCGTGTGTGTGTGTGCGCGTGTGTGTGAGTTCACGTCCGCCTGGCCAACTGTTGACTGCAATCTGCTATTCTGCAAATCCAAAAGGTCAGAGGTCGCGCCAGTCAGAGCCACCACTTTTGCTAATCAAATGAATGAGAATTAATTCTATAGAGTTAATATTTGAATGAAATGTAATGAACCGAGGCCCGAGTAGGGGAACAATCTGGAATCATCTCTGTGGAGGATTAAAGCTTTCACGCTGATTGCGTGCAGGAGTGACGGGTCACGAGGAGCTCACACGAGGTCAGAGGGACGGAGACGCCCTTTGGCCTGTTTGGATGGAAGAAAGTCGTTTTTATTGCCCTCCCAGTAGAGTCAAATGGACCACACAGCAGGCTGAGCTTCGGCCTGCTGCTCCCACAGAGCCCTCCTCATTTTAGTTTTACCACTTTAACCATTTCCCACCTTGTTTTCACTTCAGAAAAGTTAAGTGGAACATCTTGGTTGCCATAAAAGTACGTTATTCAGTGTTTCAGAGTTTCAGAGTTTTACTTCGCTCTTTGACTTCAACGGTTGTAATCGAGAGCTCGTTTCTATCGATTTGGACAGAGAATTGAAATCGTCACAGTCCAAATAAAAGCTCTGGAGAACTTTTTGTGATCCAACTACCCTCACGTCTTTTGACAGTCACACCATATCTACTTTTAGATGAACCTTTCTGAAGTAAATGAGTGGACACAGCGGGACTGTGGTCGTCTCCACTAGTAGAAACTGTTGGCGGCAAAATCCCCAGAAAAAATCCCAAACTGCAGGAGACAGTTTTCCATCTCGCACCAGTGGTTGGAGGCGTAGCTCGTCAACACACTCCTGGTTCATCTCACTAGACAGCTGAAAAAGTCACGAGTCATGATAGTGGACATTTGAATGTGGCATCTAACAGCACATCTATTTCCCTTGTGTGAACCGTCAAAAGAAACCAGACTAGATGGATCTTTCTGTAAAGGCAGAATCTCTTTGTCGATGGTCGGCTGGGTCTCTGACGCTGCCTGAAACGTTTGCGTCTCTTCCTCTCCTTCCTTTTCTCTCTCTGATGGACTAATTATTGTCGTTGTTCTGCCGCTCGCGCTGCTCGCTGCCAAATGGAATTAAAAACCAATTATTGATAAATGAAGAGTGGCTTTAGCTCTGTGTGTGTGTGTGTGTGTGGGGGGGTGGGGGGGGGGGGTCTATGTCTGGAACCCTGCCTAGACCAGAGTACTGCATCTGTCATCCAAACGCCGTGACAACCACTCATGTGTGCCGTTGCATCCTGCGCATTCAACACACACATCTGCACCGTCTTCGCTAAGAGTGTGTGCGTCAACTATGTCCGCCTGGGTGTGTGCTCTCGTGTGTGTGTGTGTGTGTGTGTGTGTGATGTACATCTGTGACATTTTAGCACGTGCACATGAACCTGTTTGCAGGTGTGTGTGCAGGTTTGTGTTCCTCAGCTGCAGCTTTGCTGCATTCTCGTGACAGATTGACGTGTGCACAGATGGCGGATGATGAACATATGAATTTCACTTCACACTTTACATGTTGACATGACAACAGTTTTAAAACACATATGAGAGCAATAAGAATAAGGTCAAATGATTGACTGGTCCGTGTGGATGAAGTACTTTCATCAGTGAATACGGACAGAAGAAATAAATGAGATTGCACATCCATCCTGGAGGAAGCATCCCTCCTCCGTAAGGTTTCTCCTTATGAGTTGAGTGTCTAACATTAGTGGTTTTATGCTGCAAAGGTTGTAAAAAAATGTGTGACTGTATAAATAACTTTACACAACACAAAGAAACCTATAAGAAAAGGTTGCATCTATGAAGGGGGAAATAAATAGGCAAGCGCCAGTGATACAGAACCTGTTGGAGCAGAAAGGTTACAGGATTTGGATTAAAATGCGTCTGTTTGTTTCCTCGCTTTCCCACCAGAGGTAAGGAGGTGAGTGTCACAGTCACCTGGGTGGAAGTCCTGTGTTTGTTTCATACGTACATGGTGAATTCCCATTTTTCTAAGTTATCCCGACAGCAAACCACTGTTGCGTTGTTGCAAGAAACATAGTTACATAGATACTATTATGTAAAAGATTCCTGGTCCAACGTTTTCCCACCGTAGCAAAGACATGATCCTACTCTATCTGATAGGATAAAATGTCAGAGTGAGCCAATCTATCTGATGCTTCACCCTAACCAATGAAAGCAATGAGAAGAAAGCAGCAGATTAGTGGAGGAAGCCTGTTAATAATGGGGATCTTCTGATGACATCATGCTGCAGCTGTCAATGACACAAAGTGTCCGTTTGAAATCAGAATTTGCAGCTGACTACGGAATACACTTTTGCGGGTTTTTGGGGTTATTAAGACTGAAAGTTTTGACTTGGGTTTCATGCAGGACACTAACTGCCGTCTGCTGGATGAAAGTCCTGTGTTTGTTGGACCCATATGCATCCATCCAACCGGACCCCTTTACGCTGACTGTTGTTCTGCATCCAAAACAACTAAATGTGTTTCCCATTGAATGATCCCAACGGAGTTTTGTTGTGAGGGACGAGGATGTTGAACTGAGTGGCGGGTGAACAAAACAGGCGTGAAGCTCAGCAGGAGATAAAATATCATTTTGTTGGGAACGGCCTTACGCGGGCGCCGTTTTGTTGGCACGGCGTAAGATAATGTGGTGGTTAATAGCTAGTGTGAAATGAAATCATTGACATCAATAGAATTATTAATAATCGCTAAGATAATTCACTGAATAAATATATAACGAGGCACCACCCTAAAAAGGGATTAATAACCAAACTATAAATCAAGTCTTATAATTGATATTTATTCATTAAGAGCGAGGAATTGAATGTTGGAGTTTGTACACTGGCTGTGTTTCCAACCAGCATCACAGTACACAAAGAAATGACAGAGAACTGCTCCTTAAAGTTTATTAACTTCCAATAATACTAATCAGATCAATACCATTTGAAATCAACAAAAGCTACTGTACCTAATAATATCCTAATATCTATACAACAAATAAAAACATTCCTCCATGCATGTGGCGGTGTGTGTGTGTGTGTGTGTGTGTGTGAGAGAGAGCTCAGGAAGGGAGCTAGCTGGACGCTAAGCTACCGACCACATGGCTGAGGTGTGTTTTACACCACGGGAAGGAAGAAGAAGAAAAAGTCAAAGCAAAGCAGATCTTATTTGAACAGAGGCACAGTAGTGGTTCATAAGCAAACACAACTAAACAATACAGTAAACACCAACAAAAAATAACGACACATGCTAATCTAGCTTCTGCCTTACTGTGCGTTTCTGTGTTCGATTGATCGATTGGGGATGATGAGGACTGTTGGGTTTCTGGGTGGCACAAAAGCTGTTGGTGCTCGGAGCAGCTAGAAGATGGTTTGGGTTGGAGAAGCCTGAATCCTTCATCCTGAGGCCAGTCCAGAAAGTTGATTTGAAGAGGCTGTGTTGTGCTGCTTGCGCTGGCGAAGGCCAGTTCGGATCTCACAGGTAACACCAGGGGGACCCCTGTGGTGTCTGTGGCTTGGCCAATCAGATCTCAGGGCTGTTTCACCCAGAGAGAGATCACACCTGGTGTGAAGGCACATTCCGTTTGGGGTTTTATGTCCTGCAGCAGAACACTGCATCCATAAGTCAGCCTTGGTCTTGTGGTGGAGCCCAACACTTTACAGCTCTACAAGTGTTCTGGTGACTTTCAGGGACACGACCAGGGGCTTATTTGTATTTCCCTGCCTTTTCTTTCATTAGGTAAGACTCATTTCCTCGGGTTACGTCTTCTCCAGTAAACACAAAACAACATCTAAATGAGAAGGGACATACATTCGACAAAAAACAGTCACTAAATATGTTCTTGGTGAAATAATGATGACGCCTTATTAAAATGATTCATTCACAGACAAAAATAGACAGATACACATCCACACACTCATCCCTACATGCATGCAGTTTGAATGAATGAATACGCAGTAAATTCACCTGATGCTTTCTGTGAGGACCAGGCTATTTTTAAGGGACTATATGGGGTTTCCACGTGAAAATCCTTATATACACATGTGTGTATATATATACACATATGTGTGTGTTGTGTTAGCGGGGGGTCGAGGGACTGGAGTGTTTTTGCAGAAAATAGTTTTGTAATTACGTCTGCGAGGGAGGAAACTCGTTATCGGCGTTGGCGAGTGGCCGAGGGCAAACGCTTTGAAATACTGCTCCTCTTCAGCGCGGCAACGCCAAAATACTGGTAATAACTACTGATAAACAAGGCGAGTGTAATTGCATCTATTTGCATTTTTAAATAAGGCTGCTGAAGGAAAACAGTGACAGTGGCTGTAAGGAGCAAAAGGGGGAGCTGCTTTCTTTTTTTATTTCTGCCTCTTTTCATTAACGATTTTTGTTTCAGCTTTCTAATCATTCCTAAGGATTAATATTAGCATTGTTTCAGAGGTTAAAGCTAAGCAGTTGCTGCTGCCCTTCAAAATGTTTAAAATGCTTTCAATGATTAGAACATGTGGTTGGTGCTTTCAGCGGAGCAGCTACACATCTGCTTCATGTAAATATTTACAGTGAATTTTACCATGGAGTACACAGGGAGTACACAGGAGTACACAGGAGTACACGGGGAGTACACGGGGAGTACACGGGGAGTACACAGGAGTACACGGGGAGTACACGGGGAGTACACGGGGAGTACACGGGGAGTACACAGGAGTACACGGGGAGTACACGGGGAGTACACGGGGAGTACACGGGGAGTACACGGGGAGTACACAGGGAGTACACAGGAGTACACGGGGAGTACACAGGAGTACACGGGGAGTACACGGGGAGTACACGGGGAGTACACAGGAGTACACAGGGAGTACACAGGGAGTACACAGGGAGTACACAGGAGTACACGGGGAGTACATGGGGAGTACACAGGAGTACACGGGGAGTACACAGGGAGTACACGGGGAGTATACGGGGAGTACACGGGGAGTACACAGGAGTACACGGGGAGTACACGGGGAGTACACAGGGAGTACACAGGAGTACACGGGGAGTACACGGGGAGTACACAGGGAGTACACAGGAGTACACAGGGAGTACACGGGGAGTACACAGGAGTACACAGGGAGTATACAGGAGTACACGGGGAGGAACAAGGAGGGAGGAAGGACAAGCTGAACCTGTCTACCTGCTGTGCTGTCAGCTGATTGGGGGCGGGCTGGTTAAGTACTGGCCGGGCAGACGCGGCACCGTTAAGCGTTGACTGTTCTCTCGCTGCGCTCAGTTGTCATTTCAGGGCCACCAGGTGCAAATGGTTATATATTTTGCTTTTCGATAGCATTGACTTTGTTTGCGAAAATGTCCAATTTGGACATCGATCCATTTGCAAGACTCCACTGTCAACGGGAGCCGGCTAGCAGCTCAGCGAGCGGCCAGGAAGGAGCACTCGCCTTAGGAGGTGCAGCAGCTCCCCAGCGGACGAGCAAGAAGCCATTGTGGCTCAATTTACAGAGCGTGGAGTGGTCACAGCACCGGGCCTCCCTCTGTCCCAGTAAGGCTCACAGCCGGTGGAAAGCGACTCTATCCCTCCCCTCCACCCGCACCAGGGCGGAAAATCAGGACCAACACAAGCTCCGCGGGCTAAGAGAAAGTAGGCTACTTCACCACCACCAGCTCCTCCGGGCCCATCTCCACCTACACGGCACTGGTCAACTCGATGACCACCATCTCGCCTTCAACACCTGGTGAACACGGAGCCCATTCCGTCTCCATCCGGTAACTCTCGGTATGGCAACTCAACCCCCCACATCCACGCAGATTCGAGCAGCGCAGCATTCACTGGCATCTGCAGTCCCTCATCGTCTTTTAGGTAGGCCATACTTTTCCAATGTAGCTAACATATCGGCCCGCCTAAGGTCGAAAACCCTGCAGGACGAGACACTGAGACCCTGTCCTCTCCGGACATACTTTACTCTGATGTCTCTCTTAAAACACCTGAAGTCGTCAGTCGACGCATAAACAACATAATCAAACCCGTCGACTCAACGCAACGTTAAGCTCCCTGAGTCATGAGGAGCTGTCTCCTGTGAGACACCACGTGTCTCAACAGGGGAGACCTACATCCGGAGGACACCTTGGTAACCCGAGAGACCACCTTACCGTACCGAGACAGTTCCCTAGTTAACACCTCGTCTCTGACGAACGGAGGAACGTGTGACACCGTGATCTTAACAGCTGATCTTGCGAGCGGTAAGACGGGAAAGAAGTGGTCGTTCACCTCGACCCCGTCTCCATGACGAGGTCTGCGTCCTCCACGCTGCCGACAAATATGAGCACAGCCCCGTTCATCCGCGCTGCCGACCATCTCCCCACCGCCAGGCCGCAGTCCTCCACCGAGCACGGGAAGCGCGGCGGTATTTTGAAGCCGTGCTTCCTCGTTAGCTCCGTGAGCGTCATGTCGGCGTGTAGCGCAAACTACCCACAATCACCCAAACCTTTAATGTGCACGAACACCACGAACCCTGCGCCCCACGACACGTATAATACACCCCATTAACAGCAAGGAATAACGAACGGACTATCAGACGCTCACAATCACGCTCAACACTCCTTCCACACACACACACACACACACACACACACACACACACACACACACACACACACACACACACACACACACACACACACACAGACACACACACACACACACACACACACACACACACAGAAGGCAGTTATACTGTTCTACTAATTAGACAAGTTCACTAGTTTTATTTAATATACAATTATTGAAATGAAAGGTACGTCTTAAGTTACATGAGCTACATGACAGTCAGTGATTATTATTATTATTATTGTGGTGTATTATTGGTGTAATGCTGCTCATGCTTCAACTGTAAAAGAAAACAGTAAACATCTTCCAAGAGATGGTCAGGATGCTCCTGTGAAGCTCCGTTTTGATAAGTTTTGAGTTAAAAAAGTTTTGAATATTTTTATCATTTGATGATTGTTTATACATTATGGCCTAGTTTTGTCTGCCTGATATTAATTAATTAATTCAATTTAATTAGTTTATTAACAGAAATAAATATAAGATCTGAAAAAATATTGTACTGTGTTTTTATTTAATTATGTAATATTCTTTTTCATTTCATTGTCTTTTGTTGTGGTTTTAGCTCCTGTCCCCCACAGTGTCTGTGCACGGGCCTATATATGAAGAGGCTATATATATAAATGCTTCACCTGGTTGGGAGCGTTAGATCCTTGCTACAATATACGTATGCAAAATAATGCAAACACAACTTCAACCACTGTAGTAAGAGTAAAGATACCCCATGCTAATTAGTCGAGAAACCAAAGCCTTCTCTAGAGTAGTTTTCCCTCATTCTATCAAAGTGAAACTTGACACTTAAGGCTATTATGTAGATGTGGTTTTAGCCTGTTATCTCCATGTTTATAGCATTTATAGGGCTGTTTTTCAACCTTTCAACCTTTTTGACGGCAATCTCAAAATTCAAACTTTTTTGTGTGTGTAATATTGATATATATTCACCAGTAACATATTAACTTATTTTTAAACATCATAGCATATGAGTTCCCCTTTTTCCCCACAGAAAAATGTGTCCAATTAGACAAAGTTCCAGAGTTATTATACGTTTTATGTGTGGAGAAAGTTATATATTATATAATAATACGGGCAGACGACATCCAGCGTTCTGATTGGTTGAGAGTGAGTCATGGGGTGTGGATTATTCAGCGATGATGTACAGTTGCTGTTCACATTGACCCGAGCGTTCCGTATCACTGCGCACTCAAAGTAGCAGGTTAGCTTTTGCGCGACCGTTAAGCCTAGTTCATGAGAAACGCAAGAGTCCCTTGCGTGTCCCTTGCGTGTCCCTTGCGTGTCTTTTCACACCTCCTTGTGTGCGTCGACCCATTTTTGTACACTAGCGTGTAAAGCGACGCAGCCTCCTGCAGCACCAGGCTGTGATTGGTCCGCTGACTACGTCCTTTACGGAGTCTCACGTCTCCGTTTTCACAGCACAATACGGCCGTTATTAAAAGGAAGAACGTTGACGAGAGAACGGTTTAGATTGAAGAGCTTTTAAATATGAGCGCTTGTACAAGCCGTCGTTGGCGGACTATGAGGACGCCGGATGGCCTCTGATTCATGGAGGCAGATCTCCACAAACGAGGGAACAAAGTCGTGGAGGAAAATACGGGACAAATGTGTCCTTGATGAAGAGCAGCAGTGTGGATGCACGGGGCAATAAAGTCTATGATCAATAAATAAAGCAACCAGCGACTTCCACACACAAAGACGTGACTCTCTAGGTCGTCTTCAACAAAACACGTGACTCCACCTGTTGTTCTGGAGGTGAATCGCTCTGCAACACACGCAGGACTTTACAACCAGGAAGTGAAACCAGCGCGTCGACACGTAAAGACGCAGAAACACGCGGCGGCCTTTAGTTGACATTTGCAAGGAGACCCAATACTGTTTACATGCATGTACTTTTTTTCTCTGGACTACTGAAATGAGATACATGTTTGGTGGCTGCAACTATTTTGTGCTGAAGGCAGCTATTTACTTACTATTAATAATGTTGCTGGTAACTGTATTATAAAAGCAATAAGGTACTTGAAGCAGTACTTTATTTCAGTAAATTGGCCGATAAAGTACAGCCTCTCGTACCTGATTGCTTAAATAAATGATAAAACAAAAGAAAAAAAAGGAAAGACTCAAAGCAGAACAGATCTTAGCACCCACAGTAAGACACGTTCTTTAATCATTTTCAGCAGCACGCTCTCTGAAATTATACTTCAAGGGATGACGTCACTTAGAACTAAATATTTCATTGGTCAAACGTTCGCAGGCCAGAATCTGTTTTTTTCCATTTTAAATCATTCCAACATTCAGGTGTTGATAATGTAATTCATCAATGGCTGCATTCCATTTAGTTGCTTCAGTTTTCATTTCATTGGTGAGAATATGCGGTACATACAAAAAAGCATCAACTTATGGATGTTGGCAGATGCCGTTCATTCATCCACATTATTTCTCGTTGTTGCTTTCTTTGTATCTTATGTACTTTACTTTTACTATTTACACTCCTCCACTCTCTTCACTGGTACCGGTGGCTCATCCAGTTCTAAACACTGGTGCTCAGTGCTGTAGTGGTAAAATTAGAGGTGGGTAAACTCTGAATTTTGTGATCATACAGACCTCGACGTGATGCGAAGCAACGCAACACAGCGTTGCGTCGCGACTCTGTTAGGCTGTCCTGGCTATATTGCATTATGTTATCAGTAAAAGTCATATACAATCAATGACAATGAATACATGTGTTAGTAGTTTGTAGTTTATTAAATTTAAGAAAACAGTAAAGAAAAGTATGTCAACACAACACAACAACACAATTGCACATTAAGAACTATCTACATATGGAGTCTCCTTTTTACAGTAGTGCCCAGAGGGCCTCCTTGTCCTCCACGTCAGGTCCTGCCTTGCACAGAGGAGCCATGAACCCCAGAACACGTTCCTCTGTGCTTCTCTCTCTATTGGACCTGGTGTTTCTCTCCCTGTGCTCTCTGCATCACTGCCTGTCCTCTCACTGCCTGAACTATGTTGAATTTAAGAGTTAACCAGTTAAGCAGCCTGTCAATTACACTGACAACATAAGTTAAAGGAACAGTCATGTGCTACCTATGTCATCATTTCTTGACATTGAGAAAAAATGTGTCGTTTTACCGTGCACGACCAGCGAACACAGAGCGCGCGATTATTACTACCAGCCCCCCCCCCCCCCCCCGTCGTTCTACTACTACCCCCCCCCCCCCCCCCCCCTTCGGACCTTCTCGACCGGTCCGCGAAATATTGTCTGACATGAAACCGGTCCGTGAGGTAAGAAAGGTTGGGGACCACTGGGCTGATCCACGACGTGTGTTTACACACCTCCTGGATCCTGATTGGTCGCTGCTGCAGCCGCAAGGCACTGATTGGATGCTCACAGACCGTAATACAGCGCAGATGAACATGATTCAGACTACGGCATTTATATGTTCAACAATAGGAAACGTAGTCTTAGCTGTTTTAAAATTACACCAAATTTATTTCGGATTCCAAGAATACAAGGCGCAGGGAACTTTGAGGTGCGTAAACGCCACTTAGAGGTGCGTAAACGCTATTTCCAAAATTCTAGAGGTGCGTAAACGGCGAGGTGCTCACGTACCATGCTGTGAATGGATGGGGTCCAGCTGACATCCAGGACCTGGTCCAACCCGACATCCCGACCCGCACTCTCCGCTCTGCATGTGATAAACTGCTTGTTCCTCCTCACTGAGAGCAAAACACTCGACTAGATCTCCACTCTTTGCTGTCCTGCTCCTAAATGGTGGAAGGAGGTCTCTGAAGACATCAGGACCACAGAGAGCCTCCACATCTTCAGACTAAAGACACACCTCTTCAGACTCTACCTCCACTAACACACTAACTGTAGCACTTACATTGGACTTATAATGGTTCTTATCTACAGCAAGTTGTAGATCAGCTTATTTGATGGAATTGCACTTTTTTGTTTCTTGTTCTTTTGCGTCTGTATCCTTATGGTTGAAATGCACTTATTGTAAGTCGCTTATTATGTCTCCTATATATTTCTTACTCTTTTCTTCCTTCCTCTTTTTCTCTTTCTCTCTCATTTCAGTCCCTTATTTTTCTCCATCCTCCTTCCACTCCCCATGTGTCTATCCAACGGTACTCTCATTTGGTTTCCTTCCCCTTTGTTTTTCTTCTTGCCCCAGTCTTGTCTTCCTCTTGTCACTTTAATTTGTCCCTATTTATTTGTTTTAATATTAGTTTCTCCCAGCTTGTCCTCCTCAATTCTCCCCTTCCTGTCTCCTGTCCACCTTAACATGTATAACAAGGACGGGGGGGTGTTAGGGTGTTTTAATTAATATCTCAGCATCTCAGCGCTCAGCTCCCCTCTCCTGCTTCGGACATTAATCACAGGTATTTTTGGGGGAGTCGAGGTGGTGCAGGTGCAGCTCGTCGAGGCAGAGAGAGAAAGAGAGAGAGTGTGATGATGTATGGAAAAACACGGGCACCTTGGCCAATCATCATCCATCACCATCCGGTCAACGGGCGGAATACGATATTCCCCCCTACGGAAAAAAGGGAGGCGGTGGATTTCCGTCACACTCATCACCACCAAACCGGGCTGACGGCTTGGAAGTGGAAGACGGGAGGCAAAGCTCAACAGCGTCTATCTGTGTTTTGGGGAACTTATTTCTACCGTCTAGGGAGTATCCTACTTTTCAAAGGAGGCCCTGCGATAGCAGAGCCAAACAGTATTCTTTAAGGTGGGAATCTAGAAGATTTTCATTTGTGTCACCAAAACAACAATGGTGATTTTTTAACTAGAGTTCTGAAGAACAGCATTGAAGAACACAGTGAAAGGCTCCAGACATACTCTTGCCCTTATACTAAATATAGATATAAATATTTTGGATTAGACACATTTTAAAATATTAAATTTGATGAACAAATATGTAAAACAAAAATGGTGTCATTTGTTCTGTTAACGCGTGGTTTTCCTTATCCGTAGTGTAGAAAATGATATAATATCAATACACAGTCATGTGATTTCCACAGTCGTCAGATCAACTGACCACTTGGCAGACAAAACAGATTATTCATAGGTATCTTTTGCCATGTCACGGTAGCCCGATTACTAGTGTAATTTATTAACTACTGATTACCTTTTGGCTGCTTCAATTTCAGGGTCCTAATAGTATACATGCTGATTAAATGTCATGACTTACTGGGACACCTGATGAAACAGAGCCATGATTTAAACATGTAGTATCCCCCAAGCTTTTCTGGTGAAAAAGTAGTAACTAGTAAAAAACTATTAAGTTAACAATTCACTCATGTGAAATCATCATGGTAGAACCAAACATTGCCACTGCTGCTCTCCTGGCGTATCACTTGGACAACAAAATCCCCGACACGTACGGTCCGTTCCTAGCATCCTATCGTCCTGTTCCATACAGCATGACGAGTGGAACAGGAGGCAGCCACCTGTCTTAAAACTCGCCTCACTCTGCTGACCAGCAGGGAGCGACTCCCCTATTTTTACAACAAATTCAGATAATTAAGAAGTCTTGGAGAGAATTGTGCTACTTTTCACCTAATTAGGTGGGAACATAACCATATAGTTAGACGTTATAGATGGTGGACGATTTGAACTTGACCTGCTGTGAATTTCATTTGAATTTCAGTTCACAATCACTGGTTTCAAATTGTCTTTAAAGTTAATTTAGTAAATTATGGACACATTTTCAATGAGTTAAACCATGAAGTGGAAAAAGCTTTAATCAGGCTTGCCGTGAGGAAATATTACATATAGTCAACTAATTGTCAGTGGTACTTATCACATTACAGAAACAGCAAAGGGACAATAACAACCAGCAGGAGAGAGATAAATGTGGTGGTAATTCCTACACCAATAATGTCAGCGTTATCTGATTAATTATGATAATGTTCTTAAACCAGGCAAACAGTCATTCACTCTTCTAACCCCTCACCCCCCTCCTTTCTTGTTCTCTCTATACAAACAACCAATATAGGAAACACTGCCCAAATACCTGGATTTACATACAACTATCTTTTTAATATTGACCCTTGACCCCCACTCGATCTTTCTCTCTCTCCAATGCTCATATTCAAGAGCAAACATTGCCGGCAGGGTGTGTGTGTCGATGTACTCGTGTGTTTGTGTGTGTGTCAGGTCAGGCCTGGTAAATGTATAACAAATAGCTTTAAGTATCAAACCGACTTTTCCGACACACACACAGACCCAAATACACCCTTAAATGTTATTACTTTAAAAGTCTGTTAGTCATTATTAAAGTTTAATAACCGTCATGATTAGCAGGAAAATCCCTTTTCTAATAACGTACACCCACACAAAGGCAATCCTCTTATTTCAATGTGCTTGTGTTAAAGAATTAAGAGAACGTATAATTTTGTATAACATGTCACGATCATGCTTGGCTGTTGCTGTTTTGTGAGTCCTGGGTGAGGACGGGCAGGTCTCCTGGGACGGAGGCTGGATCACTCCTGCCATCACACCTGTTAAGAATCAACCCTCGTCTGAACACCCTTCTTAAGGATCTGCAGGAGCTCCGGTCTTCGCCAGATTATCTCGCTTCTAGAGCGGTAATACGGCTTCCACTTATTGCTTCTGAGAGAAACTGTTTCCCGAGTTTTGACATTTCGCCTTTTGTCTCCTCTAGCTTACCTCCCGTTGCTGGAATCGGCTACACGTTTGGAGCCTTCACCGCCTTCCGTCTCTCCCCCTGCCTGCTCGCCCCACCACGGACTGTAGCCTCGGCATACAGCCAGCACCCTCCTCTCCTACCAACCTCACCACTGGATTCATCATTCCTTTCAACCCTACTAACCTGCTTTTTCTTTATCTAGTGCCCCTCCTTTCCTGATGTTCCTCATTCCCCCCGAGGATCTCCAACATTTCTACCCAATAAACATTGTTCTCACTCCCACATCTGCCTACAGTATCTGGGCCCTCACAGTACAGGACCGGCTAGTCCAGCTAGCTGTGACAGCATAATCTGGCCAACAGGATGGACCCAGCAGATGCTCTCCAGAATGCACTATCCAATCCCCCCCCCCAGGCATTTCCCCTGTCAGTTTGCCAGCCCAGGCATCAGCCAGCCAGGCTGCCACACATGAACCCATCTTTCGCGACGCCTCCTTCCCTACCCTAGATGGTTTCTCCGGAGACGTCAGCAAGTGTAGTGGTTTCTTACTCCAGTGTTCCCTAAGCCTTCGCTCGATCTCCTACATTGTGGCTCTGCTAGAAGGGAGAGCGCTAGACTGGGCGCTCGCCTGTTTTCAGCGGCATGCTATTGACTCTTTTCCCTTCTCTGTTTTTCAGGAGGAGCTTAAGAGAACCTTTGACCACCCCCTTTGTGAAGCTAACGCAGCCAAACGACCCCTAAATCTGAAGCAGGGCAGTCAGACGGTAGACGAATTTGTGGTCGAATTCCGCATATTGGCTGCAGAAACAGGGTGGCCGGATAGCGTTCTCCAGGGGGTGCTCATAAAGGCTCTCAACGAGCAGATGAAGGACCAGTTGGCCTCACGGGAGGAGCCCTCGTCGTTCGAGGATCTCGTCACTCTGGTTATCCGGATTGATAGCAGGTTGGCCGAGCGACAGAGGGAAAGGGCGTCCTGCAGCCAGTCACCCTCTACTCAACGGTCTGCGCCCTACCTGCTCAACCTTCCCCCTTCCAGGGAGTCGAGTGCGCCGGCGGGACCACCCACCGCGGATTCTGTCGAGACCATGCAGGTGGGCCGGGCAATGCTCCCCCCAGAGGAGCATCTTCGTCGGTTGAGAGCCAATGAATATCTCTATTGTAGTGCCAAGAACCATTTCATTTCGGACTGCCCCATCCGGCCAAAAGACAGAGCCCACCAGTAAGGGCAGGATTACTGGTGGGCAGTACCGTTAAGAATAATCTTCCTTGACTCACGCTTCCAGTGACAATTCAGATAAACAACACCACCACAGAAGTACTAGCCTTGGTCGATTCAGGATCAGGATCAGGAAACGTTTATTGCCAAAATATGTCAAACATACAAGGAATTTGTCTTGACGGTTGGTGCATGACAGTAGACAGTGTAACAATAGACAACAAGACAGCAAGTGACGAAGTGACGAGTGACAACAAAGTGACGAGTGAGAAATGACAGTTAAAGTGACATGTGCAGTGTGAAGGGGGGTGACCGGTGGAATGTTATAGTCAGTCAGTGGGGGACCGGCTCTGTTGATGAGCCCGACTGCCGACAGGAAGAAACTGTTGGTGTGGCGGGAGGTCTTGGTCCTGATGGACCTCAGCCTCCTGCCAGATGGAAGGGGCACAAACAGGTTTTGTCCGGGGTGAGAGGGGTCGGCTATGATCTTTTTAGCTGCTTCAGAGACCTGGAAGCGAACAAGTCCTGCAGGGACGGCAGATTGCAGCCGATCACCCTCTCTGCAGAGCGGAGGACACGCTGCAGCCTGCCCTTGTCCTTGGCTGTGGCTGCAGCGTACCAGACGGTGATGGAGGAGCAGAGGATGGACTCCATGATGGCCGTGTAGAAGTGGACCATCGTCGTCTTTGGCAGGTTGAATTTCTTCATCTGCCTCAGGAAGAACAACCTCTGCTGAGCCTTCTTGGTGATGGAGTTGATGTTCAGCTCCCAATTGAGATCCTAGGTGATGATTGAGCCCAGGAAACGGAAGGAATCCACAGTGGTGACGGGGGAGTCACTCAGGGTGATGGGGGAGGGTGGGGCTCTGTTCTTCCTGAAATCCACAACCATCTCCACTGTCTTTAGAGCGTTGAGCTCCAGGTTGTTCTGACTGCACCAGGACACCAGATGGTCAGACTCCCACCTGTAGGCGGACTCATCCCCACCAGAGATCAGTCCAATAAGGGTGGTATCATCTGCAAACTTCAGGAGCTTGACGGACTGTTGGCTGGAGGTGCAGCTGTTGGTGTACAGGGAGAAGAGCAGAGGGGAAAGAACGCAGCCTTGGGGGGAACCGGTGCTGATGGTCCGAGAGGCTGAGACATGTTTCCCCAGCTTCACGTGCTGAAGACAGGAAGTCTGTGATCCACTTGCAGGTCGAGTCAGGCACGTGCAGCAGGGAAAGTTTGTCCTGCAGCAGAGAACCAGGGTTTGTCGTTGTAACTCACCCTGGTGCATGATGGTACACAGCTGTCCTCACAGAAGCCGATGTAGGAAGTTACAGCCTCTGTGAACTCATCCAGACTGTCAGTAGCAGTCCTGAAACCATCCCAGTCTGTGCAGTCAAAGGACGCCCGACGATCCTCCAGCGCCTCACTGGTCCAGTTCTTGAATTCCCTCACCACAGGTTTGCAGAGCTTTAGTTTCTGCCTGTATGCAGGAATCAGATGGACCATGACGTGGTCAGAGTGTCCCGGTGCAGCACGAGGGACGGCGTGATAAGCCCTGCTTACTGTGGTGTAACAGTGATCCAGTGTGTTCTCCAGTGTGTGGAATGCGAGCCGCCTAGTGGGCCACTTTTGGTAAGCAGAACTGGCGCTGCGGGATGAACCGACAGGAATTCAATAAACTCTTTTTACTTAGGAAGTTCATGGGTGAGATTTCCTTTGTTAAAGTCTGCGAGGACAATAACTCGCGGGTAGAGTCCGGGTTGGTTCGCTCCCCACGCCGCATCTGGTCGGCGAGTGTCCGCTGTGCCTTGTGCACGTTGCCCGCCGGCGGCATGTAAACACCGACCAGGATGAATGAAGCAAACTCACGGGGTTTGCAGTTGATGAAGAAAGTTTCCAGATCAGGAGAACTGTGTTGTAGGATCACCGTTACGTTGTTGCACCAGCTGTTGTTGAAGTAGAAGCAGATTCCTCCACCTTTTGTCTTGCCGGAGAGCTCCGTGTCGCGGTCCGCTCGGAGCAGCTGGAAGCCCGCCAGCTGGAGCGCGGAGTCCGGTATCGATCCGCAGAGCCACGTCTCCGTGAAGCACAAGACGGAGGATGTAGAGAAGTCTCTGTCTCTCCTCACCAGCAGCTGAATTTCGTCCAGTTTGTTGCACATTGAGCGCACGTTGGAGAGAAAGATGCCTGGCAGAGGAGTGCGAGAACCACGCTTGCGGAGTCTCACCAGCGAGCCGGCCCGTTTTACTCTCCTGCGGCGTCTCACCGCGTGATGAAAGGTGAGCGCACCTTTGACTATAATGTCCAGTAATTCCACGGAAGATAGCAGGAAAGTTGGAAGTAACTCGGCTGGAGTTGTTCCACGGATGTTCAAGAGCTCATCTCTGGTGAAACAGCTCCGGGAATTGCAGCAGGAAACATAATTAACAAACAATAATTAACAAAAACAACAAAAAACGAAGTGCACCGAAGCACCGTGGCAGCCATCAACGGCGCCATCTTGGATCTATAAATTCTGTGGCAGAATAGAATCTTCTGGATCCCATTTTGGCCTCACAGCTCAATCTCCCCATGGAACAACTACCTTCACCCATTCCAGTAACTGCCCTTGACGGGGGTACTCTCTCTACAATCACTCACAAGACCAGTCCCATTACTCTGATAGTTTCCGGGAACCACTGTGAGACGATTGAGTTTCTTCTGTTTCCTGGTTCAAGCACTCCTATGCTCCTTGTTTTCCCTGGCTTGCACTACACAACCCGCACATCCTCTGGTCAGGCCGCCGCATTGAAAGTTTGAGTCTTTTCAGTCTGTCTAACTGCCTTAGATCAAAACTTCACTCTCCTCGCTCTCGTCCATCCGACCCTAGCATCTACCCTGTAGATCTGTCGCTTGTCCCCACTGAATACCATGATCTAGGTTCAGTGTTTAGCAAAGCTAAAGCCCTGTTGCTGCCCCCACATTGCCCCTATGACTGCACGATTGATTTACTACCAGGAGCACGCCTGCCTTCAGGCCGGCTGTACAATCTGTCACGCCCCGAACGTGAGGCCATGGAGCTTTACATTCGCGACTCACTGGCCGCTGGGATCATTAGACCGTCCTCCTCTCCGGTCGGGGCAGGATTCTTTTTTGTTCAGAAGAAGGATTATGCGACCCTGCATAGACTACCAGGGTTTGAACCAGATCATTGTCAAGAATAAATATCCTCTGCCACTAATCTCTTCTGCTTTTGAACCTATTCAGGGCTCCACCATATTCTCCAAACTCGACCTTCGCAACGCTTACCACCTGGTTCTTATCTTACGGGAGGGGGATGAATGGAAGACGGCTTTTAACACACCACTAGGACATTTTGAATATCTGGTTATGCCCTTCGGGCTCACCAATGCACCAGCAGTGTTCCAAGCCTTCATCAACGATGTGTTGAGGGATTACTTGAACCAGTGTGTTTTTGTCTACCTCGATGACATTTAAATTTTCTCCAGGTCCTTAGCCGACCATAAGGAACACCGTTCCTAGTTCGTAGTTCTCCAACGACTCCTAGAGAACCGCCTCTTCATCAAGGCCGAGAAGTGCAAGTTCCATGTGCCGTCAGTGTCCTTCCTTAGCTACATTTTCAAGGGCGGGCAGGTGAAGACAGACCCAGAGAAGATTAAGGCAGTATCTGAGTGGCCTACTCCAACCAATCGTAATTCATCCGCAATTACAGCATCATCGCTACACCTTTGACTAAATTAACCTCTGTCAAGACAGTTTTTTCCTGGACTTCGGAAGCCGCCCAAGCCTTTCAGCAGTTGAAAGACAGGTTCACTTCTGCACCCATTTTGATCCAGCCCGACCCCAATTGTCAGTTCATCTTGGAGGTGGACGCCTCGGATTCCAGGGTAGGCGCAGTATTGTCCCAGAGAGCCGACCCCGAGGGGAAGTTACATCCATGCACCTTCTTCTCCCGAAAACTTTCGGCGGCCGAGCAGAATTACGACGTGGGAAACCGGGAGCTCCTGGCCCTCAAGCTGGCATTGGAGGAGTGGAGGCAGCGGTTGGGGACCACTGGTCTAGAGTTTAGGACAATGATAATCTAGACACCACTCTAGAGTGCTTGGATTTTTAATTCAAGTTTGTCACATGAATAATGTTTTTTCAAGATGAACTTCCTTCTTAGAAACTTCTGGGAAGCATAACCACCTTGGTTTAAAGATGTTGGTTAACTTATCAACTCAGACGAACGGCACAAACATCTTATGTAACTAGAATACATGATGTTGTTGTAACTACAACACTACTGACTCACCTGACTAGCAACACTTATCAGCAGCAACAGTAATCACTCACATGAACAGCAACATCAATCACTCACATGAACAGCAACATCAATCACTCACATGAACAGCAACATCAATCACTCACATGAACAGCAACATCAATCACTCACATGAACAGCAACATTAATCCCTGACATGAACAGCAACATTAATCACTCATATGAACAGCAACATTAATCACTGACATGAACAGCAACATGAATCACTGACATGAACAGCAACATGAATCACTCACATGAACAGCAACATTAATCCCTGACATGAACAGCAACATTAATCACTCATATGAACAGCAACATTAATCACTGACATGAACAGCAACATTAATCACTCACATGAAAAGCAACATCAATCACTCACATGAACAGCAACATTAATCACTCACATGAACAGCAACATCAATCACTCAAATGAACAGCAACATTAATCCCTGACATGAACAGCAACATCAATCACTCACATGAACAGCAACATTAATCACTGACATGAACAGCAACATGAATCACTGACATGAACAGCAACATGAATCACTCACATGAACAGCAACATCAATCACTCACATGAACAGCAACATTAATCCCTGACATGAACAGCAACATTAATCCCTGACATGAACAGCAACATTAATCACTCATATGAACAGCAACATTAATCACTGACATGAACAGCAACATGAATCACTGACATGAACAGCAACATGAATCACTCACATGAACAGCAACATTAATCCCTGACATGAACAGCAACATTAATCACTCATATGAACAGCAACATTAATCACTGACATGAACAGCAACATTAATCACTCACATGAAAAGCAACATCAATCACTCACATGAACAGCAACATTAATCACTCACATGAACAGCAACATCAATCACTCACATGAACAGCAACATTAATCCCTGACATGAACAGCAACATCAATCACTCACATGAACAGCAACATTAATCACTCATATGAACAGCAACATTAATCACTGACATGAACAGCAACATGAATCACTGACATGAACAGCAACATGAATCACTCACATGAACAGCAACATCAATCACTCACATGAACAGCAACATTAATCCCTGGCATGAACGGCAACATTAATCACTCATATGAACAGTAACATCAATCACTGACATGAACAGCAACATTAATTACTGACATGAACAGCAACATCAATCACTCACATGAACAGCAACATCAATCACTCACATGAACAGCAACATCAATCACTCACATGAACAGCAACATTAATCCCTGACATGAACAGCAACATTAATCACTCATATGAACAGCAACATTAATCACTCATATGAACAGCAACATGAATCACTGACATGAACAGCAACATGAATCACTGACATGAACAGCAACATGAATCACTGACATGAACAGCAACATGAATCACTGACATGAACAGTAACATCAATGACTGACATGAAAAGCAACATTAATTACTGACATGAACAGCAACATGAATCACTCACATGAACAGCAACATTAATCACCCATATGAACGGCAACATTAATCACTGACATGAACAGCAACATTAATCACTCACATGAACAGCAACATCAATCACTCACATGAACAGCAACATTAATCACTCACATGAACAGCAACATTAATCACTCATATGAACAGCAACATCAATCACTCACATGAACAGCAACATTAATCCCTGACATGAACAGCAACATCAATCACTCACATGAACAGCAACATTAATCCCTGACATGAACAGCAACATTAATCACTCATATGAACAGCAACATTAATCACTCATATGAACAGCAACATTAATCACGCATATGAACAGCAACATCAATCACTCACATGAACAGCAACATCAATCACTCACATGAACAGCAACATCAATCACTCACATGAACAGCAACATTAATCCCTGACATGAACAGCAACATTAATCACTCATATGAACAGCAACATTAATCACTCATATGAACAGCAACATCAATCACTGACATGAACAGCAACATGAATCACTGACATGAACAGCAACATCAATCACTCACATGAACAGCAACATCAATCACTCACATGAACAGCAACATTAATCCCTGACATGAACAGCAACATGAATCACTGACATGAACAGTAACATCAATGACTGACATGAACAGCAACATCAATCACTCACATGAACAGCAACATTAATCCCTGACATGAACAGCAACATTAATCCCTGACATGAACAGCAACATTAATCACTCATATGAACAGTAACATCAATGACTGACATGAACAGCAACATGAATCACTGACATGAACAGCAACATCAATGACTGACATGAACAGCAACATGAATCACTGACATGAACAGCAACATCAATCACTCACATGAACAGCAACATTAATCCCTGACATGAACAGCAACATCAATCACTCACATGAACAGCAACATTAATCCCTGACATGAACAGCAACATTAATCACGCATATGAACAGCAACATCAATCACTCACATGAACAGCAACATCAATCACTCACATGAACAGCAACATCAATCACTCACATGAACAGCAACATCAATCACTCACATGAACAGCAACATCAATCACTCACATGAACAGCAACATTAATCCCTGACATGAACAGCAACATTAATCACTCATATGAACAGCAACATTAATCACTCATATGAACAGCAACATTAATCACTGACATGAACAGCAACATGAATCACTGACATGAACAGCAACATGAATCACTCACATGAACAGCAACATCAATCACTCACATGAACAGCAACATTAATCCCTGACATGAACAGCAACATGAATCACTGACATGAACAGTAACATCAATGACTGACATGAACAGCAACATCAATCACTCACATGAACAGCAATATTAATCCCTGACATGAACAGCAACATTAATCCCTGACATGAACAGCAACATTAATCACTCATATGAACAGTAACATCAATGACTGACATGAACAGCAACATGAATCACTGACATGAACAGCAACATCAATGACTGACATGAACAGCAACATGAATCACTGACATGAACAGCAACATCAATCACTCACATGAACAGCAACATTAATCCCTGACATGAACAGCAACATCAATCACTCACATGAACAGCAACATTAATCCCTGACATGAACAGCAACATTAATCACTCATATGAACAGCAACATTAATCACTCATATGAACAGCAACATTAATCACTCATATGAACAGCAACATTAATCACTCACATGAACAGCAACATCAATCACTCACATGAACAGCAACATCAATCACTCACATGAACAGCAACATGAATCACTGACATGAACAGCAACATGAATCACTGACATGAACAGCAACATGAATCACTGACATGAACAGTAACATCAATGACTGACATGAACAGCAACATGAATCACTGACATGAACAGCAACATCAATGACTGACATGAACAGCAACATGAATCACTGACATGAACAGCAACATGAATCACTGACATGAACAGCAACATTAATCACTGACATGAACAGCAACATGAATCACTGACATGAACAGCAACATGAATCACTGACATGAACAGCAACATGAATCACTGACATGAACAGCAACATTAATCACTGACATGAACAGCATTACTAACAATTCATATGACAGCAATACTAACCACTCGGGTAAACAGCAACGCTAACGACTCACAAACAGAACATTTTTTTAAATGTCCACTTCCGGTATACAGACAGGGAAACCTAAATGAAGAACCAGCAGCTCCTCCCACTTAGCAACTCTAGATATCAACGTATGAAGTGACATCTTCATGAGTTTTTCCTTTCTTGAACCCACACCGTTTGTTCAAAATATCTGAATGGGTCATGGAATGTTATATGGATATGATTTGCTTTGTGTGTAGCTGCCTTCTTGAATTTGTCACATGTGTGTGCGTGTTTGTGTGTGTGCAACCGAAAAGCGGCTAAGCTTATGCCCTAGTATTCATTTGGGGGAGGGGGTAATCCTCCTAAATTTGTCCTCTCATGGCTGCTAATCCCACCTCCGACTCTCCTTTTAATTTAATTACAGCTAACTGTGTTAATATTTCATCAAATTATTAGATAGAAGAAGGCGTGTTTTAATCAGACGGATGCAGCAGCAGCGTTGGCTCGGCCCTCGGGTCGCTCTCTACCCCCCCACGCCATCATCCGCTGTCTGCTCATCCGTTCGCTTTCACCAGACCTCCTCATCCTTTCGTCCCCACTTTTGACATAAGGTGGCGAACCCGCACACACACACACACACACTCACGCAAAATAACATGTACACACACGAGAAAATACTAAAAGAAACACGCACTTACGCAACTGCACACATGAAGACTTTCAGCCAAATGGCCAGAAATAAATGTAAATGAGAAGTTTCCAATGCACTACCCCCTCACCCTCCTCCAAACCAGCTTCAAACACACACGCAAACACACACAGAAACGTACAGACAGACACACACACATACACAAACGTGTTCTCTCCACAGGCCAGGGCAGATGTCTCTTGTCAATGTGCACGAGCGTCAAAAGACAAGCCTGTCATATTTTCATATTTAACTATTCATCTCATTCTAATTTATGGAGTTTGGACACACATACACACACACACACACACACACACACACACACAAACACACACACACAAAGACAAATATTTAACGTTAAGCATCAGAGGCAGGACACTTGCCTTTGCATGCTATCGTGACCTTAAGTGCAGCATCTATTACCTCGAGTCTATTCAACTTTATTTTATTTATTAAACCATTGCACTTTATATAACAGAATCATAGTTTAGTCTGTTTGATAAATAGTATTATGAATGGTATTCTAATAATCTTTACTTTATTCTCATATTGTTTTCTCTGGCTTTTGTGGCCAATGACGTATTACACCTTGGTGATGTTACAAGCACATCTGCTCGCCCTGATTCCCTGATACTCTACCGATAAATTCAACTAATCTCTCTCCTCATGCCTAAAGATAACCAACCAAACCAATGAAGACGACAAGAGGAGGCTGGTGGGTCATGCCTTCATCAGTAGGAAGAAAATATCACTGATCAGGTCATTCTACATAACAAACAGCCATTCTGTATGTTGCAAGTAGACGGGCATTTGGATAGTTATTGGACTCTTGAGCATGCTTTAGCGTAGCATACAAGATGCAGCTGGATGTGGCAAAATGAAAGCCTACAGAAATCTACTTACCATCTGTTGGAAAAAAAACTAGCCCAGTTTTTAACAACCAGCATTTTTTCCCAAAGAGGATGAAAAGTAACCGAATCAATCTGTCTCTCTCACACACACACACACACACACACACACACACACACACACACACACACACACACACACACACACACACCTGTACACACCTATATTAAAATGTGCATGTCAGTAGTAATATTTGAAGCTTTGATATACAGATGGTGGTGCTGTCTCCACCTGCCCTCCGCTGGGACGTGTGTGTGTGTGTGTGTGTGTGTGTGTGTGTGTGTGTCTCCAACACTTGAAAGAGACTTGTCAGCATTCCTCCCTGAACTACCTCAGTCTATTAATCTCTCTTTCATTCTGTCATCCCTCACTCTTGTCCTCTGCCCTCCGCTCCGTCCCCATAATTCTTGCTTACTCTATTTACACCATATTCTCTCTCACTAATTGTTCAATTTCTCCTTGTTTTCTCACTTCTTTGGCCCTTTTCTCTCCCTCCCTTTCATGGAATCACTTCCTCTATAATCCTTTATTCTTGCTTTTAAATAACTAATAATAACTCATTGTTTTAAATAACGTTACCTCCTTCTGGAAACCACTAATGCGGCTCCTGTGCTACATCACCTCAGTGATTTGAGGGAAACATGTCAGGAAGCAGGGAAGGCAGGACTCAAACGCAGAGTTCAAAAAACAAAAATACTTTAATAGTGAAAAATCCAAAGGCCAAGGGGCAAAAACGCAAACAAGAACAGGGAACACTCCGGCATGGACCGCCGGACATTCAACAATGACGCGACAAGAGACACACATGGCTTAAATACACTAGGGAGGTGGAGGTGATTGGACACAATCATGACACGGCAGACAATCACAGGGGACAACAGGACAAGGCAGGAAGTGAAGTTACCAGGGAGAGGCAGAAAACTACAAAATAAAACAGGACGTGAACCCAAACCGTGACACAACACCGAACATCAGATTGCATTGGGCCGACACTTTTATAAAAAGGGAATTAAAAGCATAGGGCATAGAGAAATCTGTACATTTTAAACAGGCATCTTGGAATATCATGCAAGGAATCAAAGGTCAAAAAAACTTCAATGAAGTACCATGTTGGCTTAGATCTTAAATCAAACCAGCATTCCACACAGATTTATTGAATGAGAGGAACACTGTCAGACACATGAGACTCGTAGTATCTGAGGCTATATTTAAATCCTCTATGGCAGGGGTCTATAGTGCAAAGAACGAGTGTGTTTAAGGTACGTCGGACTCAACTTTGGCAAGTTAAAGCCACATAATCCGTGCGCAATATTCTGCACGGAAAGGGAAAAGGGGTTGTAGTTTTTAATCCTCGCTTTGTTTTGAGAGTAACATGAATTTAAACCAGTGTCACCATCTAATCTGCACCTTGCACATTGCCATTTGAATAATGGATTATAATTTGAGAGGTGAGTGTGTTAAAGCACAGTATTCTGCTGGGAAAAAAGCATGTTGAATGCCCAACATCCAACTTTTTAAAATAAATACCTATAGACGTTGTGACTGTGAGTATTTTTATTATAGTCAACTACAACCAATTTGTTATACTGAGTTGATAATGGGACTCTGCGAGGGAGCGCTGGTTTACAGTCCCCGTGTCACAAACTGCATTGGTATAACAAAGATGTCTTACTGTACAAACAGTAAGAGAGACTACCAAGTGATGCAAGGTGACTGCCTTTCCTTTTTAGCTGGAGCCTTTGATTGGAATGTTTTTTGTACAGACCCGATGGATCCACACAGCCATGATGTCCTCACAGATAAAGATATCCTCAAAAGAAAGGTTTTGCCAAAGGTTGGTCCACACAAGCCCAGTAAGATGAACCACAAATGCACACACACACACACACACACACACACACACACACACACCACACACACACACACACACACACACGTAGACGGGTGTCACGGTGTGGTTCACTTCCTGTCTTATTTTGTATTTAGGCAGTATGTGTTGTTTGTCACTTGTGGCGTCATTGTCTTTTGTCCTGGATGGTCCTCGTTCCTGGCAGCCTTTTTCTCCCGGTACTTGTATGTGTTTTTTGCCCGTTGGCCTTTTGCTTTGTTGGAGTTCATGACTATTAAAGTCTTTTTGCTTTAAAGTCTGTGTTTGAGTCCTGCCTTCCTACCAAACCCTGACAACGGGTGCACAAACACAACATTCAAGACATTGCCAAGAGGAAATCAATATGTGGTGTGATGTTGATATCTTCATGTGACTGAAACATGTTTTTCTGGCCGTGAGAATCACAACTGAGAAGTTAACATATGTTCCGTTCCCAGTGAATGTGTGTAGAGAGAGAAAGGGGAAGTGGATTAAACACAGACAGGAAGAATCAGGTAAAGTGCTTCATTTACTTTGCAAAAGAACAAAAAGAACATAGAAGCAACTTAAGAATAATTGATGACTTTACTGCCAAAAGCAAATTGAATCAAATGATTAAAACTTTCCCTGTAACTGCAGATACTGACAATCATCACGGTGACACGGTGCATGCGGCTGAGGTACCGGCAGCGACCTGCAGATCTGTCAATCACACTAAGCCTGCCAAATCACACCGTGCTTCATGGGAACCATAGTTTACCAAATGAACATCATGCTGTACTGAAGAATGCTTCACACATTGAGACCATAAACATACAATGTTTACTGAGGGAATCAAATGAGGGTATGTTCACTGTCCTCTGGACTTCCATAGGTTTTGCAAGCATTTGGCTTTAGCCACCTGGGTGTAACTTGCAGTCTCAGTCCTTTTCTCTGTAAAACATATTAAGCAGTCTAACTGCAGTTTCTCGGGCATTGCATTATATCCAGCCGGTGATAACTTCGGACTGCTTACTGCCGCCTCAGTAATTAACCTTCAAACTATTAGTCGTGTTCAAACATGCAGCCCGACACTAATGCAGCAAGCTGTTTAAAAAGCACCATGGGTAATTGGATTTTTGGCACAAGATTGGTCACTGTGTGTGTGTGTGTGTGTGTGTGTGTGTGTGTGTGTGTGTGTGTGTGTGTGTGTGTGTGTGTGTGTGTGTGTGTGTGTGTGTGTGTGTGTGTGTGATCGAGAGCGGCGGCAGGTAATTTATGTTCATGCTATGTGTGTGTATACATGGCAGAGAGACGCCAGATCTACATGAGAGGCTCCTGTTTATAATGTGAGAGCAAAAACTGGAGGAAAAAAAGTGTTAGCGGAGTTTGAGTGTGTGTGTGAGAGTGTGTGTGAGAGAGCGAGAGAGAGAGAGAGAGAGAGCGCCTGACATCAGCTGGCTGGCTTTCAGCAGCCTAGTTTATACACACACACACACACACACACACAAAAGCAGGAAATTAACATTCCCACACAAACGCCCCCAACATCACCACCGCAAACCTGCACCTGTTGAATGGTGTGTGTGTGTGTGTGTGTGTGTGTGTGTGTGTGTGTGTGCCCATAGCTATGCTCCAGACTAACCGTTTCCACTGGTAACACGGTGCTACCTAGTTTCACAAAAAGTCAGCTTGAGAAACCTGTAATGCTGATTCGTGCTGCACTGCCTTTCAGTGGGATTGTCATTTTTACTCACTAAATGTACTAAAAATGAGTTCATAAATGCATTTTTCTCTAGTATGTATGATAATACATTAAATGATACCGTCTTACATGTAGCTGCATCAATAACAACATCATGTATTCTAATATATAGTAATAATATTATTATATATAATATTTCCCAACATAATTGTCAGGGTGGGTGGAAGGCAGGACTCAAACGCAGACGTCAAAAGCAAAAAGGACTTTAATAGTAATAAACTCCAACACAAAATGGCCAAGGGGCCAAAACGCATACAGGTACTGGGGGAAAAAGGCTGGCAGAAACTAGAGACATCCAGGACAATAGACAATAACGCCACAAGTGACACAAGCGACACATGGCTTAAATACACAAGGGAGGTGCAGGTGATTGGACACAGGTGGAAACGGTCAGACAATCACAGGGGATGACGGGACAAGGCAGGAAGTGAAGTTACCCGGGGACACGAGTGGCAGAAAACTACAAAATAAGACAGGAAGTGAACCACACCGTGACAATAATAGCCAATTTGGCTGTATGTTGAGTTCATTTTCTTGATTAAATGCTTAACTTGCAACTTTACTTTCTTAAATCCTGGTTTGGATACTTTTACTTTAATCTGGTTCATAAACTCAGTAAAACCCTGATGCCTCAGTATAAATGACACAGGTACACACGACGGAAAGCTTTCCATCCGGATCCCTTCTGGTTATGTCAGAGGAAATGCTGTAGGATCCCTAAGAAGCTCCTTCTGTGTCCGCAAGCGACGCATCCACCATGGACGGAAAAGCAAACCAGATCTGGCCTTGCCCCCCCACCACCTTTAACTGACTGAAAGGTCTTCTCAGGAGACTCTGGTGCTCCAAAACGATGCTGATTGTCCACAAGGTTGCACAGAATTAGACAATGACAGTAAAAGGTATTGTTAAGCTCCTCCTCCTAATTCCCTGGACGCACACATCAAAAATGACTGCACATGCAACCGCATACTCTAAGATAAACCGGCATCAACCACTTTACACATGCAGGCACATTGACACCATTGAGGATCTTACTCAGGTGGTGTTTGCAGGATTTCTTATCAAGCGAGGATGCTTGTTAGTGCCGATGCTCATTAGTGTTAATTGGCATGGGTCTATTAATAAATGACGACAGGGAAAGGTTGAGGAAGACGCTCTGTCAGATTGACAGGTGGAGGATGCGATGGCGTTGAGTTTGACGTGACTAGAAGTATTTTATTCTCCTTCACACTTAAGCACTGACAGCATCAATGGCCTGCAGGAGGTAACATTTTTTTTGCCATTCACTTGCCTTTTTTTCCTTCTTTTTTTCCGTCTGACCGTAGTGTTGTGTTGTCGCTTTTGGCCATGAAGCTGTCCTTCATGCTGCCGTTATTTCTGAATCGAGTTGTTCAGAGTGCATTCGCGTCCGTACGCCGTTAAAGGCTAGAAGAGGCTCTGGTGCAGAATGTCAATGCGCCAACATTTGCATTTTCTTCTGAGTTTTTGTGCCAGATTGCCATGCGAGCGTATGGCAGTGAGGGCGAGCGTGCGCGTCTGTGTTTTAATAGACACAACAGCAGGTCTGAGGGTCGTAAAGCACCAATAAACCTGAAGTCATGAAGGAGGCGCCATGCTGGGACTGAGAGACTCCGGGCACACTAAAGCATAAGGACAGTTTGAACATCATCCACACTGGGACGACATCGTCTCTGTTATTACACAGCGCCAAACAGTCCCACGCTCTGTCACACTATTGTCTGCACTGAGGTGTTTGTCCGTGTTCGCATTCCTGCTGCTTTTTACTCACAAACCCACATTTAATGGTTGCAACATTTTTCTTAATTTTTGTGGGGAAGTTTCCATATTGGTATTCTGATTGTTCAGCTGTTTCATCAATACGTTGTTTTGGTAAATATCACATTTCATTTAGTCCCAAGTACTTTTGCTGGTTAGTTCAAATACCTCATGTTGTTTATGGTGTGTTTGATATCAAACCCTAACCTAAGTCTATGTGTCTTTGCTTTAATCATTTGTGGTTCTGTGCCAGCCGTTGATTCCATCCAGTTGATACGTGCAGAATCTGACCAAACCGCTATCGGCTTCGCACTGCAATGTTCACTCTCAACACACTTAACCCGAACATCGCTGCGTAGCCGTGTGTCCGTCTGCAGGCTGTGAATCGGTGAATGGTGACAAATGGTGTTAAAGCTCTTTGAGTGCTCAGAAGACTAGAAAAGCGCTACCCAAGTGCAGTCCATTTAGCATGTGTTGCCGGGGCAACCATGAGCATTTACACATCCAGGACTCAAATCTTCAGGAAGCTTTTACACACGACACAGCGAGTTTCACATTCGCAACTTGGTGCTACGCAGCTAAGAAGAGTGTTTGTTACATGATATTAAGATGAGAATGCCGAGATGTCAGGATCAGGAATCAGGAAATATGTATTGCCATAATATGTCAGACATACAAGGAATTTGACTTGGCGGTTGGTGCGTAACAACAGACAGTACGACAATGGACGACAAGACAACAGTGCAAGAGGAATAAAATAAATATAAGGCTATGGGTTAGTTTAAAATAAAAGACTATAAGTTAAAGTTGAAAATATTAAAAAATTAAAAAATAAACTGTGCCAGTGAACAGAAAGTGACAAAAGTGACGAGTGAAAAGTGAAAGTGACATGTGCAGTGTGAAGGGGAGTGACCGGTGGAGTGTTATAGTCAGTCAGTGGGGGACCGGCTCTGTTGATGAGCCCGACTGCCGACGGGAAGAAACTGTTGGTGTGGCGGGAGGTCTTAGTCCTGATGGACCTCAGCCTCCTGCCAGATGGAAGGGGCACAAACAGGTTTTGTCCGGGGTGAGAGGGGTCGGCTACCATCTTTTTAGCTGCTTCAGAGACCTGGAAGCGAACAAGTCCTGCAGGGACGGCAGATTGCAGCCGATCAGCCTCTCTGCAGAGCGGAGGACACGCTGCAGCCTGCCCTTGTCCTTGGCTGTGGCTGCAGCGTACCAGACGGTGATGGAGGAGGATGGACTCCATGATGGCCGTGTAGAAGTGGACCATCATCGTCTTTGGCAGGTTGAGTTTCTTCAGCTGCCTCAGGAAGAACAACCTCTGCTGAGCCTTCTTGGTGATGGAGCTGATGTTCAGCTCCCACTTGAGGTCCTGGGTGATGATGGAGCCCAGGAAACGGAAGGAGTCCACAATAGTGACGGGGGAGTCACACAGGGTGATGGGGGAGGGTGGGGCTCTGTTCTTCCTGAAATCCACAACCATCTCCACTGTCTTTAGAGCTTTGAGCTCCAGGTTGTTCTGGCTGCACCACGACACCAGATGGTCAGACTCCACCTGTAGGCGGACTCGTCCCCACCAGAGATCAGTCCAATGAGGGTGGTGTCATCCGCAAACTTCAGGAGCTTGACGGACTGGTGACTGGAGGTGCAGCTGTTGGTGTACAGGGAGAAGAGCAGAGGGGAGAGAACGCAGCCTTGGGGGGAACCGGTGCTGATGGTCCTGGAGGTCCAGGATGTAAAGGAACAGTAACATAAATGAGCCGTAAAACCTAAACGATGTGCAGAAGAAGGACAATTTTCATGTAACCATTGGATTTAATAATGTTAAATGCATGAACACACAAGTAGTAAACCTCAACTGTTTCTGTCGCCTTATCAAGGGAATGACAGAAGATGTGCACGTTTGTGTTTTTCCGGTGGAGTCACGTACGTGCACATACACATGCACCTGTTGTTTCCTAACCCTGGCAGAGTTGTGTTGTGGCTGTTCGTCTGCTTGCCAATTTATACAGTTCCCTCGTCCGTCTCCGCTAATAGACTCTGTGACGGAGCCAGAGGTTCAGCGCGTCTTAAATCACTCCGCCGCTCCAACTCTGACAGTGTGTTCTGTGATGTTTAATTAGGAATAATGGTTTCTAATATTACACCAATTAGGCCCTGTCTCCCACTCAGCCACAGGGAGTTGTGTTAAGTGAAAAACAGGCAGGGAAAAGAAAAAGGCAGAAAACTAGAATGAAATGACTGTACAGGTAATGCCAGTTTGGTGCCTCCTGGGTTTTTAGTTCAGTAGAAAATTGGCATTGCTGACAGATTTCTGACTAGTGATTAATTTGAGCTCTTCTTAGTGGAAGTTGCTAATGAAACTGAGGCTGAATGAACAATTCAAACCAGCAAAATATGTTTGAGAGGAGGTACATTTGAAAAGGATGGCTGCTGGTAGTTCGGCTCTGTGTTGTTTGCTCCGTTTACATGACAAACTGCATCAGAAAGCACAACGAGAGACGTACAGGTGATTGGCGTTCAAATCACAAGCTGGTGGGAGGAGGAGATCACATGTGTTTGGAAAGAGACTTAAAGGACAGGTCATGTGTTCAGGGAGAGACGACACACCTCTGTGTGATTTGAACAATGAACACCTACCGTTCTTTGTGAATGTGCGTTGGGTGCAGGTCACACACAGTGTGTGTGTGTGTGTGTGAGTGCGTGTGTGACCTACTTTTACTGAGCGGACACTCTAACCCCCCCCCCCCCCCCCCCCCTCAGTGGGCTGATACATCTGTTCAAAGTGATTTTACTTTCTTTTTTTAAATGTGTTTGTATGCTGTTACCCTAGACAGCAGTTGACGTGGTGTGTGTGTGTGTGTGTGTGTGTGTGTGTGTGTGTGTGTGTGTGTGTGTGTGTGCTATTTAAGGGATAAAGCCCTTAGTGACCCAATAAGGGAAACAGGAATCGCAGCGTTTCATTGTGAATCCGCTCTGCTGCTCTTATCAACAAACCCGATGAGGAGAAGAACAATAAAACACAGAAACGGCCTTCACGCCCTTTTTCTGAGTAAAAACACGATGCTAAAACTATTTCAGTCTTATTCTTCTTAGTTTTCTGTTGTTTCTGTTTCTTTCCGGTGGAGACACATTGGTTCTTCTGTTGGATAGTTGTTAAAACACAAGGACCAGTTTGTGAACATAAAAGATGATGTCATGAGCTAATGTGTTCATTGGTAATACTCCATTGTTTAACGTTTTAGTTATTTGAAGATCCCTCTGCACTGAAACGATGACAAAGGTGTGAGGAAAACACAAACCAACGCACCTCTGAAACACGACGCAGCGACAGGAAGTAGCCGTCGTTTCCAGGGAGCACTTGATTAACGTTTATGTGGTTTTCAATTTGAATATTTGAAGTAATAAAAGCTTCACAAACCATCTGTTTGGGTTTCCCCCCTGATGCCTTGCCCAAAGGTCCCCTGTTCCTGGGACTGGCACCGCGCCCAAACGCCCCCTCCCTTTCCCTCCCTTTCCCTCCTCGCTGCTCCCTTCTTTCCTTTCCTTTCTGTCTTACTCTTTATTTTTTGTGTAACGTCTTTACAGTTTCCTTCTTCCAGCTGCTTCCCTCCTTCCCTCCCTCCTTCCCTCCCTCCTTCCTTCCTTCCTTCCTCTTCGTCCCCGCCTGTGTTCCTCCTCTTCTTCCCTAGTCCCTTTGTTCCTCTCCTCTGGTCTCCATTCTCCTCACCCTCTCCTCCCTTTTCTCTTCTTTCTTCTCTCTTCATTATCTTCCGTTTTTTCCTCCAACTCTGGTCCTCCTCCTCTTCCCCACTCATTTCATCTCATTTCATCTCATTTCATCTTATTTCATCTCTTTTCATCTCTTTTCATATTCTTCTCTCATATTATTCATCTCTCTCATATTCTGTATTTCCTCCCTCATTTGTATCGCTACTTTTTACTTTCTTCTTCTCTCCTCCTTCTCCTCCTTCTCAATCTGTGTCTCTTCCTTCTTCCTCCTCACCCAGTGTATTAAATTGCTCATCCTCCATCTCTCCTCTCCTGCTTCACCTGCCCCCCCCCCCCCCCTCCCCCATTTCCCACCCATTTAAAGCTCTCTCGCTTGTTATGCATATTCATAAACCTGAAAACATTCTCGGCCAATAGTGTTTAATCCCTCCCTGTGTGTGTGTGTGTGTGTGTGTGTGTGTGTGTGTGTGTGTGTGGAGGGTTAAGAGGAGAACACACACACACACACACATCTAGCAGCTGGCCGACAGATGGGGCCCGCAGCCAAAAAAGCAGCAGTGGCAGCACCACAAAAATAAAAATGTACAAGACGGCAGTGGAATTTATTTCGGGGGGGGGGGGGTATTTTTGAGGGATGTGCTTCTTCAGACCCTAGAATATACTCACATGAAGTGGTGTGTGTGACCGCCGGAGATCATGGTGTGTGTGTGAGCAGCAGAAGCACCTCGTGTCTGCAGGCCGGGTGTGTGTGAGCCCCTTTACCCCATCAGCTGTGACCCCCGTTGACCTCTCCTTTGCCCTTCCTTTTCTTTTAAGACTGGACCAGCGTTTTAAAAGTACTTGCTGGGAACGAGGGAACCAGAACCAGGCCGGCTGCCGTTAAATGGCTGGTTCTCTGACGGGACTCTGGCACACTCGTCGTGGCGCAGGGGGTAGAACGGGTGCACTGGGAACCGCAAGGTTGGTGGTTCGAGTCCCGGCTGCCCCATGTCTCAAGTGTCCCTGAGCAAGACACCTGACCCCTAATTGCTCCCTGGGCAAAAATGTATAAAGCCGTGTGTTTAAAGTGTAATGTAAGTCGCTTTGGATAAAAGCGTCTGCTAAATGACCTGTAATGTAATGAAACGTCCCACTTTGTCCCCACGAACGACCAGAAGCAACACGTACACCTTTCCTCTTCATCTCCTCTTCATCTCCTCTTCATCTCCTTTCTGTCTGAATCTCTTCCTCACTCCATCTGCCACACTGGTTGTTTCTAACTATACTTTTTCTTTTCTGACCCTTTTATTGGCTTGTGCTTTTAATCAGGCCCTGTGTGTGTGTGTGTGTGTGTGTGTGTGTGTGTGTGTGTGTGTGTGTGTGTGTGTGCGCGCTCTGTGTGATGTATCTGAACCAATCTCAATTTTAGGGAACATTTGCTCAGCCCCCCCTTCCACCCACAGCTGTACACACACACACACACACACACACACACACACACACACACACACACACACACACACACACACACAGATACAGGCGCTCTGTGAGTAGAACGCAGAGAGAGAAGAGGGAGTAGAACTAGGTGAAAATTGGAGGAGAGAGATAATGTTTTTAGTAGTGGATTGTCTTTGCCAGATGACCTTTCTCCCCCCCTCCCCCTCTCCCCCTCTCCCTCTCTCTCTCTCTCCCTCCCCCTCTCCCTTTCTCTCTCAGTGTGTTGGTCTGCCTCACTCTGCCTTGCAACTTAACCTTGTCACTCCCTCCTACATCCATGGAAAAGGGCACAGAGGGTACGAGAAGAGAAAGGAAAGGATAAAAGATGTGAATGATGGGGGATTTTATGGAGAAGAGGAGGAGGGAATGAGGGGAAATTAGCAAGAGGGAAAGATGAAGAAGATGAGGAGCAGAAGAGGAAGAAGTAGACCCAACCGCAGGGGGCACTGTTTGTCCTCGTAGCACAACTACACGTACACACACACACACACACACACACACCAGTGACACGTGACTTTGGTCAAAAGTAAACCACCTTCAGTTGAAACAGTCATTGTTTCCTGGTGAAGTTTACACACTAAGCGAAAACAGAGAATATTCATTTGAGGGGAATTATTATAATTGTTTGTATCGTAGTAGAAGGATGAAATGTATTTCATTGTTTTATTATTATTATTTTATAGAATTTTCTCGTTCTCACCATGCTTTATTGAATGAAACATACACTGGTACCTTTGTGGCAGGAGTTTCCACATCCTTTACTGAAGCAGAATTAGCTTAAGCTAAATCTATTTTCATATACTGGTTGTTATGATTTTGTATTTCTGGGGTTTAACCCCCAGTATTGATTTCACAGGTCCAAGTCCATGTGTTTGCTGAGGGAAGACTTGTGGTGGACGGACTCTGTAACGTGCCATCATTCATCCATTCACATCAAATGTCAAAGTGAAGGCCGGGCCCACCATGCGAGGAGTCTCCCACCTCACATTCACCTTACAGAAGCAGTTTGGGGTTAAGTGTGTTGGGCGACCCGCTGGACCTCTGCGCCACATCGTCATCTCCCTACGGTGCCTCTGAAAGAGGAAACGCACACCGGTAAACTACTTTGTCTTTGCAAAAAATAACTGGATCTTTATTTGTTCTGGCAATTCAACACGGTGGATTTAATGAAGAGGACACGGGAACCTATTCAATTCAGTCTGAAGCTACGAAATAACAATTTCACACAGTGTTTTTGGCCTGAGAAAAATAACCGTGCACCAAAGACTGAAGTCAAACATTCAGTTACAGGTCCACGACATCAGGTGTGTTTATTTTGTAGACCTTTTCATCCCTTCATCCTGCTACCCACCTGCGCTGCACCTGACGTCAACCCCGCTGAGATACGCACCCGGTGGTCAGCATAACAAACACACACAAAGGCAAATTAGCGTGCAAACACACGCGCGTACACTAACAAACACCCGAACCCCGAGCGACAGCGTACACAACGCTACCATCATCAAATCTTTCTCCCACTTGAATTATTTTCAAAGGATTTATTCTTTCAGAGACAACCAACTTGTGACACACACACACACACACACACACACTCGCACATTTTTGTCCCCATCTGGTCACCATTCCGCCGGATGCGTGCTGTCTCTGTAGCTGTGTGTTGAAGTGGAGACTCTCACAACCTCAGTCAGCTCCGTTCCGCAAGGATCCACTCCTTGATCTTTGACCTTTTATGGCCTCTTTTGCTGGCTGGCAGGAACTGCAGCAGGATCTACAAACGGATTTCCTGGCAGCAGAATACAGCTCTGCGATTAAAATGCTTTATTTAACGGGCTTTGTTTGTCTGTTGGATCACTGAATGAAAACTCCAGGCCTGGTTTTCATGGACATCATCACTCATTGTTTTGTACTCGTGGAAATGCCCTCTCAGTACTCTTATAGTACCATGGTTCCGTTTTAACACTAATATGAGCACATGAGTGAAGCAAAGCAGCTTTTAGGCCTTTGTAGATGGAATATGGAAATTATTCTGATCTCAGAATATAAAATGGTCAGTTTGATCTTTGTACAATCTGGATACTGATCAGTCTGTAATGTGATTAGCCTAGCTTAGCATAAGATAGCTTATCTCTATCAAAAGCAAAAAATGACCATTCAAAAATGATAACTCAAAGTTTTCAGCAATTATTCTTCAGGTTCTGATGAACATGACGACTCGGCCATTATTACTTATACATACTTATGACCAGAGGTATCAAAAGCCTTCACATTCATTACTCAAGTAGAAGTATAGATACTCGGGTTTAAAAAGACTTCAGTAGAAGTGGAAGTATCAACTCAATCGTTTTACTGAAGTAAAAGTATAAGAGTACTGTTTTTTAAAGTGTAAAAGTAAAAGTAATGTAAGGGAAAACATGTCCATTAAGGACCAACTCTTACTGTGTGACCTGCTCACAGAACACGTCAGTCCGTTATGATATGAGTGAAGGTGCCTTCAGATCACGTGACCGTTCGGAGGTTGGAAACATGGCGATGTTCAGAGAGGAGACGCTGAAACAACCGACCCGCATGCTGCAGAACTTAAACAGATAAAACAAGAACCCGTTTTTTTGTGAGGTTAAAGGACACGAGTGGGAGGACGTACACATGTTGTTCCCGTTGATCAGGTAGACTGCAGTGTCTCCCCCAGGTTTACTACTTCATGGGGGGGCACCTCTGTTATAATGATGGGAATCGCTGAACTGGCTGCGGTCGGTTATCAAACAATTGGCCAGATGACCCGTTATTTCCGTCTTAATGAGCAAATACACAATCCCTTTGTGTCACTCTGATTTGTGTCACTCTGATTTGTGTGATCGGCCGGCGCATCGCAGAGAAAACCAATCGGGTGTCTGGATGCTAAATGTTTATACTTCTCATCCAACCACAATCAAATTCACTCCATCCGATGGCGCCATTTATCTGGATAGTTTTTTTTGTGTACGTGTTTTTGAAGGACGACAAGCCGGAAGCAACGAGGCTATTTCTAAAATGTAAAGAGTAGAAGTAAAAAGTAATAAATAGACACCCAGAATTTCTACTTAAGTAAAGTAAGTATTTGTACTTCACCTCTGCTTATGACCACATTAACTATCAAGTTAATAATACTTTTAGTGCTCTCACCATGTAGGAATGGCATCCAACAACAAACAAATACAGGTTTAACGCCAACTGCCTCCCTTGTGGTTAAAGCCTTCATATTCCCGCTGGATGACAGACAGTTTCCATTGGTGACTGTTTGTTTTGTCCCCGCCTCCTTTAGTGCAGTCATGTGATCGGCGGAGGGCAATAAGGATGAATCGGAAACAGAGCGGAGAGAAGGCATATGTGTCTTGTCACCGGCAATTTCATGTTTTACATAATAATAGAAACATCTACACTATAAATGGTGGTGCACAAATTGACATTGACACAATTGACATTGGTTAATCCCAATGTCGTTAAAAAAGAGTGTTTCCTTTCAACCCACGTTCCATCGACTAGATTCCTTCATGGCTTAATCTGTGTGTGTGTGTGTGTGTGTGTGTGTGTGCATACGTGTGCTTGTGTGTGTGTGTGTGTGTGTGTGTGCATACGTGTGTGTGTGTGTGTGTGTGTGTGTGTGTGTGCATACGTGTGCTTGTGTGTGTGTGTGTGTGCGCGTGTGTGCATACGTGTGCTTGTGTGTGTGTGTGTGTGTCTGTGTGACAGTCAAGACAGGATGTAAAATAATCAGATATTTTCTCTGGTTCCATGCCGCCACTTGTGGACTGCACAGTGTGTGTGTGTGTGTATACCAGCATATTTTCATTGGTCATCTATGCTGTGGTTTGCGTGTTTTGCAACATGTCTGTGCATGTTTGTGTTTCTTCCATCCTGGTCTACAGTTGTGTGTGCTCTAGTGCACGTTGTCGCATCTGCCTCGGCTGCTTCTGGTTTCCCTGAAGTGGGATCGGTGGGTTTCTGGCTCAGCTGTTCTCCAAGTAGACTAAAATAGTAAGAGAGACTTCCCAGAATGCTAAAGAAATTGCGAGCAACCATTGGTGACCAAAGAATTTCTACAAATATATTTCTATTCGCCCCATCTGTTATATTCATGTGGTTGTATTTCATGGAAAAAAAGTTAATCATTTCAATATTTAACCCCCCCCCCCCGGGCCTACTGGCCTCTGCTCCACAAATGGCACACCTCAAATAAAAAACTACTTTGTCTGCTTGGACATGTGAGAGCATTAATGTGTGAATATCAGTTTATATGTTACTGGGGAAGTAACATATAAACGGCGTGCATTGTACTTGTACTGCATGGTCGGCATGGCTTGTTCAGGGCAATCTGCTGATGTGTTTTTGCCATGGTTGCATTTAGAAGGACTGATGAAGTTGTACACCACCGTACGCACAATGTTTGGACTCATTTGCATAGTACATTTATTTCACTAAGATGACACTGGCTAAAGTTGGGTTTGGAGTATTTTCAAGTGTATTGTGGCGTATTGTAGCAGTACTCTAAAGCTTCGAACCAGGTGAATTCATATATGTTTTCATGAGTACCCAAAATGTCTGTGGCCAGCTGCGACTGCCTACTAGAGAGCTGCGCTCCATAGATGCTGGGTTACTTGTTGTTCTTAAAAAGTAGGATGGGAGCCAGAGTCTTCACTCACCAAGCTCTTCTTGTGTGGAACCAGCTCCGAGACACGGTCAGCGAATTTAAGATAAAGCTTGAGACTTTCCTCTCTGATAACGCTGTATTAGGGCTGGCTCAGGTCAGCCCGGACCAGCCCTTAGTTAGGCTGCTATAGGCCCAGAGTGCCGGGGGACTTCATTGAGCTCCTGTCGCTCCTCTTCTCTCTCCCATAAGAATTCAATGTGTCATCTCATTAATGTGCATCACTAATTCAGCTTCTTCCCTGGAGTTGTCTTTCTTTCTCGGATCACAGGTTTCCATGGATCATGGTCTTACCTGGGTCTTGGTCCTGCTTCCTGCCATGGCCCTGCTGACACCTGCCGCATCTACACACTTATTAGTCTCATTACTGTTACTGTCAACAATAATGCACATCACAAACTTTGTGTCTTCCACGGAGACTTTGTGCTTTCTCTCCTCACGGGTTTCCATGCTGCTGCAATCACTATTATTATTAGTCACATTACTATTACTCAATCATAAACCAACATTACTGACTTGTTTCTTTCCTGAAATCTTTGTGCTTTCTCTTCTCTGGATTGTTTCTGTGGATTGTGGTTCTCTCTGACGGTGGTTCTATCTGATGGTGGTTCTCTCTGATGGTGTTTCTATCTGAGGGTGGTTCTCTCTGATGGTGTTTCTATCTGACGGTGGTTCTATCTGATGGTGGTTCTCTCTGACGGTGGTTCTATCTGACGGTGGTTCTCTCTGACGGTGGTTCTCTCTGATGGTGGTTCTATCTGACGGTGGTTCTCTCTGACGGTGGTTCTATCTGATTGTGGTTGTCTCTGATGGTGGTTCTATCTGATGGTGGTTCTATCTGACGGTGGTTCTCTCTGACGGTGGTTCTATCTGATGGTGGTTCTCTCTGATGGTGGTTCTATCTGATGGAGGTTCTATCTGATGGTGGTTCTATCTGATGGTCGCTCTATCTGATTGTGGTTGTCTCTGATGGTGGTTCTATCTGATGGTGGTTCTATCTGACGGTGGTTCTGATGGTCCTGCTTACTCGTAATATTTAAATCATTTCAGTCGAAGGAATTGAACGCGTTGTACGTGTTTTACGCTGTCCATTCTGTACATTTGACATCCGTTGCATTCCGTCCGTCCCGGTACAGGGATCCTCCTCTGCCGTCCCCCTTAGGGTTTCCTCCTTTTCTTTCTCCCTGTTGAAGGGTTCTTTCATTTTTCGAGGCGTTATGTGCCGGGTTTGAGGGTTTCGGGACAGTAAATCTCTCTGAGGCAAACACACACCTTTCACGCATGCACTCACCTCCACCACTGAAACTACTGACTCTACACGCCACTGTATGCGGCCTAAGTTAAATAAACACCCATTCTGACCACTTGCTCGTGGCATCTTCTCTTCGTTGTCATGGCCGTGTGGCCCGGATCGTGACACGGGTCGCCTCTATTGAACCGAGGACAGCTCTGTTGATCAGAAAAGCAGACAGGTTTGTAAATGTAAGAAGCAGACTACAAACAATTCAGAGCCAGAGGCACGTTGGGAGAAATCTGTTTATTTGAGTAAATGGTGTCACCTTCTTGTTAGAGTCTACTAAACCGTTTCCCACTCAGATCAGGGAGACGTGTGGACGATTATTCTCTGACAACTTCACAACACCCTAATAGAGGGGAAATAAATAAATCCCCAGATGAAATCTGCTCAATCTTCAGACCCTGCTCTCCTTCTCTCAGCTTCTCCCTCTTCTCATCTCACCGGCTCTGTCATCAGAGGTGAAAATGTAGCCAGAGGGAGTCTCTCTTTCCTTCTACCACCTTCACACCTCCCTCATCAGTTCTGCCAAGTTGGCCCCAAAGGTTGTCTGCAGCTTGCTGACTTGCTGTAGGAAATCTCAAAGAAAGGGGTGTTTTCAAACTGTTTATTTTCAAACTGAAATAAGGACTGCGTCTTGCTTTCATTGTTGTATGTTGCGACTCTTGTTAGATTTGTGCGTACTTTCTATTTGTTTAATAAGTGTATTAAATTAATAAAAAATATATGCAAAGTCAAAGTTCTGTCGTTCTGCTGCTCTGCTCTGAGTTGACATTTGTTTGAATGACTGTTCGATAAAAGTGAACCCTGTTTCTTCTTCTGTTGAAAACAGGCTGTTGAGGTGAGAACTCTCACTTTCACAGCTTTGTTTTTCTCCGCTGCTCATCCCATCGTGGTGTTGTTGCATTGTTCTCTTGTGAGTTGACTTCTTGTGTGAAGAGGTTTGTTCCTATTATTACCTTCTTTCTTCACCTGACTTCCTGAGCACTTTCTCTGAGCATCGATTGTCACAGCATGACGTAATATGGAAAAGCACTATGAAAAGACAAATTATACTTAAAGGAAGATGAAAAGGTCCGAAAAGTAGGAGGATACGCTGTGGACAGAAGTTCAGGAATCAGATAAGAGACGGTATGAAAGAGCAGCGCCGGGAGGAGGACAAGAAGGAAGAAGAAGGAGAAAAAGAAGAAGAAGAAGAAAATTGTGCAATTTCCAGCAGCGCACACACATTGTATTGAACCACCTCTATGAGAGCACACCATAGAATCTGTCTTAATTGACTGAGTAGAATTTGAATTACACTGCCTTATTTTCTGCTGAAAGGTGAAGTGTGAAAGGAGGCGTGAATGTCTACATGGGAAATAAAGTATGCTTCTTTTTGTGTGTGCATATGTACAAACGACAGATTCCAAGAGACGCTTATTACCTGTTTCCTGACTTTGAGTCCCTGTTCAGTCTGAGAAGTCCCGTTCTAACCTTTAGGTTTTATTTTTCTGTTTTTAAAATATTCAAATCCTTTATGTAAGTATAATTTTGGTAAAAAACAGAAACAATTTACAAGATTAATCCCTTGTTGTATTTGGAAAAGTAAGTGCGCACAGCTATGGTAAATATGGTAGTGCAAAGTTATGTGGGACTCTCAAGGTATGAAAAAAACGTCCTTAAAACGTCCTTAAAAAGACACTTCGATATGCACCTGCCGCACTTCTCCATTTTTTCCTCTGTTTTCAGTTTGCATAAAGCAGCATGTGGAATTATATTATCATCAATGCAAAATGTAAAACCAGTCCATCAGTCCAAGCTGATTCATCAAAGACCTCAGTAGGCCACGAGTGCCGGCACATACAATGAATCTGACTAAAACTCTTCATGTACTCGCACAGAAGCCGGATGACATGTTTAAATAAATATGATATATGTGATATATATAGATACTATAACAATAATAATAATCATATATATACTGTAGACATAAAACAAAAGCCAGCCTGGTTTCTACGGCTACATTGTGGCAATTTGAAGGGCCAATGTTGGTCAGCAAGCCGGAAACATGCTAGCAAGTGAGCTCACCTGTCGTAGAGCTGGCTTGGTTCCCCTTGGTTACCCTCACGGGCCATTTCAGCGTTCCAGTCGGACTGTCCGATGGTCTAAAGGCTTGTGTTTATTGATAGAAATGTCGGACACAACGAAAATAAGACCCAAGTTTTGATGAACAGGAATCCCATCAAGATCTGTGACAACTGTGTGTGTGTGTGTGTGTGTGTGTGTGTGTTTCCTCATGATGGAGCAGGTTGCATAAATCTGCCTTCTATTAGATTTCCAGCCCTCCTCTCACTCTGTTTTGATACATTGATGCTCACAACCTGCTGCACAACCACATGTTGTTGTTCAAAGACCCCATTGTGTGTGTGCGTGTGTATATGTGTGTAGTCTTTGTGCGTTAAGGTATTTTCCATGCAGCTGCCCGCAATCTCTGCAAAGTGCTTTGGTGTCTCTCCATCACACACACAGACTCGTACAAACACACATTATTAAAACCATTAGTTGCTGTGAAACACCGCTTTTCTTTTGCCCTACAGCAGCATTGTGTGTGTGTGTGTGTGTGTGTGTGTGTGTGTGTGTGTGTGTGTGTGTGTCTGTATGAGTGTGTGAGTGTTTCTGTTCTGACCAGCTGAAAGGAATGCACATGCTAACTTCTAACAGTAAAAGGTTAATGAGGAGCAGACGTGCCGTTGTTCTTGTTGCACATTTGGAGTAAAGCAACTTGTTGTTTAAAGTAAGCTTCAAGAAATGACTGCGTCTCTGTTTTCAATCACAAGTCAATAATATGTACAGTTGTTTTTATGACATGACAGCTGCGTGGATCCATAGATGACAACGTTGGTCTGTCAAGTGCTTCACCACTGTTGTACAGACTGAAATACCTTAACAATTCAGTGGATTATGTTCTACACATATTCATGATCCTCGGAGAATTGCAGCCCAACCACCAAGTCCAAGCATAAATTCATCCAATACTTTGGTTGATGACCAAATACCTGCACCACTGCGAAAACTGCTCCAGGGAGGCTGAGCGGTGTGATAGCCCATTAATTGTGGGATTCTCCAGTCACTTTTTAAAAATAAGAGCCACATTCTGGTGATTAGGCGGCCCAATGAACACCTTTGGCATCATGGTGAATCTCATCCTCACCCAGCGAGGACAGCTTCTCAACAACCTCGGAGACCTCTGCCGCACACTTCATAGGACACGGTTCAGGAGTATCTGAATCCTTCATTCTACCGCACAACAATTTCCCCAGTTGTCAGTTCTCCTCCGTCTTACAGATTGCGAGCCAAGTCCTTCTGTCCCTTCCTGCGTGCATTGTACAAAGGTTTGCTAGAATTTCCTTGAGGCCAACATAATGTTGTAGTTAATATCCTCTCCTTTAACTCCTCCCATATCCAGATTCTTACTTTGTCCATCGTTGTTTGCCCTTCTTTCGTCTGCTGCTTCCAGACCAGCAAAGCCTAAAAGGCCTCCTCCTCCGCCTAAACTACACAACTACCTTATGACCGAGTACCGAGCAGCACCCCTGCTGCATTTAAGGCTTTTGATTATGGTTCAATCAAATTCCATTTTCCCAACCTCCACTGTGATGCATCGGAAAGTGTTTGTGTTCCCAGTTCCCGCTCACTATGCTACTATCACCATACGTTTTGGCCTAAAAATCCTTTTTGGTTTCAAGGTGATTTGGGCTGCACTTGTCTCTGGGTACATCTGCCTGTGGTTTTAAAACATCTAGCTGGACTACCTCACTTTGTTTCTGCCAGCAACAAAGATGCATCTGTCCCCTCCTATGAATCTTTTCCTAGCCTTGCTAGTACAGAAAAGGAATTTTGTCTGGGAATTTCCTCCTGAGGTCTTGAATGAAGTGCGATCTTGTCTTGTACATCATGCTGGACGGAAGAGGACGTAAAACGAGAAATTCAGACTTTTTTTTTTTACAACGTTTACTGAGGAAATATAGCAAAAGTCAAGTAAAGTAATTTCCTCAAAGACTTCCATACAATTAAACTTTTCGTGAAACTGAGAAGTCGCCCCCCCTCATATCTATACACTTCCACATTGGATCTACTCACAGAGCCGTGAGTATTTTTTTCCTTTAGCATTTCGTGACTTGCTAGCTAACTCATGTCTATTTGCCAAGCGGGTATTTGCCACTGCAAGCCATTGGCTCATCACAGGAAAAGAGCTGTAGTGGTGTAGTTTCATGCCCCTTGTGTCCCTGGGTTAACTTCCCTTCCTGCCTTGTCCTGTCATCCCGTGATTGTCTGTTTCCACCTGTGTCAAATCACCTGCACCTCCCTACTGTATTTACAGTAAGCCCTGTCTGTCATCTGTCCTTTGTCGTGTCATTATTGAATGTTTGCATGTTATGCCTGCCTAGTGTCCCTTAGTGTCTTGTGAGTTTCTGGTCCCCGCCTGCATTTTTGATTTTGACCAATAAAGTCTTTTTGTTGTCAAGTCTGTGTTTGGGTCCTGCCTCTGCCTACACCCCAATCCTGACAGTATATTGCTATTGCTTTCATAAAATGGGACCAGAATAGAATTTAACCCATGATGCGGTTCACAAAAGTCTCAGACAGTTTATTCTGCATTTCCCTATAAAGTAGTCATGAAAAGGTAATCAGATACCCACTTACTGTGTTAGAGCACAACGTGAGAAATAGTCTTTTTCATGTTTTAGCAACAAGGTAAATGTTTCATACCGTGGTTTTCAGGTGCAGCCTTGTATGAAAACGTCACACTGCTCATATCAGACATTACAGTTTCCAACGGTGAAATAATATACGACACACACTTAGTGTGTTGCAAAGTCAATGTTGTGTCTTTGTGTATTGTGGCAATCAACGGGTGTGGGTGGAGCTTCTACTCATGTCTTGTCTACCGGGCTGTTGGACTGGTTGGTCTTTTATAGTGTGGCCAACCTTCAGTCTTACGAGCTGCAGCTGGGCCGCTCGTTGTCTCCTGAGGGGGCGGGGTGTTTCCCCTTTTGGTCACCTGACCTCTTGCTTGTGGATGCCCCTGCCCTTGGTGCTTCTCTTTATGCGCTGTCCAATTCTTTGGCCACCGCTTTCGCGGCGGCAGCCCGCAGAGGTAGAGCTTCTGGGTATCTGGTAGCATAGTCTATTATTACCAGGATGTATCGATGACCTCGACTAGTTTTGGGGAGTGTACCTACAATGTCCATGGCAAGTCGTTTGAATGGCTCCTCGATAATTGGCAGAGGGATTAGAGGGTGCCTCACCGATGGCCGTGGGGCAACTAGTTGGCAGTCTGGGCAGCCGGCGCAATAATCCACAACCGCCCTTTTCATGCCGGGCCAGTAAAACCGGGCTTACACACCTGGATCCAACTCGTTCGGATATGTACTTCGGTCCCCGTGAACACAGGTCACCTCGATGCGGGAGCCCGCTTTTCCATCTGCCAACTCAGGGCGCATCAGTGTAACCACACTACCCGAGTCTATCAGGGCTCAAGTGTCCTGTTTCCCCACCCGAACTGGCAAGTTTGCTGCGCCGGGTATCTTGGGAGCCCAACAGGTAGTCATGAGGCACCTCCCTGGGCAGTGCGGTTCCTCAGTGCTGGCAGAGGGCATGGGCACATCGCCAGCAGGGCACTGCCGGGCGAGATGTCCTAATTGGCCACACAAAAACACCTCCACCTCCAGTAGGTTAATCAGCCCGTCTACTGACCCTGGGTGGTTCTGGGCTGCCCATCGCTTGGCGTCGGGAGGCAGGGGTCGGATGCAGCGGTCCATAACGACACGTTCGATGGCAGCCGGACCCTCCCCGGTTACCAACCAGCTGCGTGTAAGCCTCCCCAAGCGTACCACCTGGCTCCGCACGGGACCCCGGGGGTCGTACACCCAATCATGGACCCGCTGGGCGCGGACGGCTAAATTGTGCCCATAGTAGGCGAGGATCCCTTCACCGTTGGGTAGTCTGTCGCCACCTTTGTTCCGAGGACTGGGTATGCCCTTTGGGCGTCTCCAGTCAGAAAAGGCGCCAGGATGTGTGCCCAACGGTCTTCCGGCCAGCCTTCACGTTCTGCCGTTCGTTCAAACACCTTGAGGAAGGCCTTCACATTGTCTCCAGGGGTCTGTTTGGTGAGTAAAGCTGTTGGGGAAGCGTGAGGGGCCATCGGGGTTAGGCTCTCGGCCAGCCTGTCGAATGTCCCCTGAAGGGCTGCCATGCTCTGTACCTGCTGCGCCTGGGCTTGGAGGAGCTTGGCCATTGCGGCTTCCACTGCTTCTCCCATGGTCCGTGGTCCTTGGTTTTCGGGGTTACGGTGGTGGAATTAAAGATGCCCGCATCCTCCACCATATGTGGCAACCAACGGGTGTGGGTGGAATCACCAGACTCAGATACACGTCTAGTTGCACACGAAAAGGGTACAATTTATTGTAACGTACAAAGTAACAAAAAAAGGGAAAATTAGGCTCCTCCTCTTTTGAGGGTGCGGTTCAGCGGGTTCGTTCGGCCTTCAGTCTCCTTCCTGCAGGAAGCACAAAAAACGGGCTTTGACACTCATGTAAACAAACCTCATTGTGAAGCCAGCCTCTACTCAAGTCTTGTCTGCCGGGCTGTTGGACTGGTTGGTCTTTTATAGTGTGGCCAACCTTCAGTCTTACGAGCTGCAGGTGGGCCGCTCGTTGTCTCCTGAGGGGGCGGGGTGTTTCCCCTTTTGGTCACCTGACCTCTTGCTCGTGGATGCCCCTGCCCTTGGTGCTGCTCTCTTGATGCGCTGTCCAGAGTGCTGCGCCCGTGAGTTGCCAATGTGTTTGTGTGTTGGGCTCAGGCTGGTTGTAACAAAGAAAGCTCTTGGAGAACTACTGCGGCTGATTCCATGCGCGTCGGAGTGTGCGTGAAGGCGTCTCAGTGTTTGTCAGAGTGTGTCTGTCAGAAGGTCAGTTTCTATGAAGAAAGATAATTGGAAAAAGTTCAGTTTCACCTTGAACCGGGGCCAAAGGGTTTGGCGTGTGTACGTCTGTGTGTGTTCCCTTGTACCTCTCGTCCTTGTGACACCCAATTAGAGTTGTACACTTTGATAGTGAGGATATTTTGGCCGGTGCTTACTTCATAACAAGGCTGTCTGAGGGCTTAAAGGTTTGCTTCTCCCAAATTAATTAAAAAGGATGTTTTGTTCCTTGGGTCCAACTTGTGGACACCATCCATAAAGAGCATTTTGCTTTTGAGATATCGATCCCCAGGATCGCTGCTTCGATGCCTTTTCACTAGAGGAGAATGATGAATGAAATGAAGATTTCTGTGCTCATACCAGCAAAACGTGTCCAAAATATGTCCTTCAACACACTGCACTGAGAACAGTTTTCATTTGACCATTATTTTATTTAATGATAAAATTTGTTGAAAATTCTGAAATTCTTTTTGTATAGCCAAAAATCACCAATTTACCTCAAAGGGCTTTACAATGTGTCACATTCAACATCCTATGAAACTCATTGGCACAGGGAAAACTCCCCCCCAAAAACCTTCAACGGGAGAAACCATAGGGAGAAATCTTAGTGGCAGACGAGGATCCCTTTACCAAGTGTGATAGACGTGTAAAGAATAAGCAACATAAAATATTTAGAATATGTTCAATGCCCATGATAGAAATGATTCAAATATTGGTAAAAGTATTGTTAAAACCACCATGAGATATAAGCAGGCGAAGCAGGTGTCCAGATAGAACCGTGATGGAAACCTGTGAGGAAGAGACAAAGACTCCAAGGAAGAAGCAATGTTAGTGATGTGGGTTTACGTCTAAGATGACCTCCTTAATGTGATGTAGTTTGGACCTGTTCAAACAGGACATGCGTGTGGCAAATGGCATATTGTGTAAACTGATATGTTGCCAATAACAATTACAGGGTTATAGGCCAAATGTCACACACTCAGTCATTGTGAGGTTTCAAGATTAAAACTGAAATAGAAAAGGAGGTATAAGTGCAAAGGGACAGATTGCACGTGTGGGTGTCCACTTCAGTGCACTATGTAAGCAATATGCAATATTTTCCATTTTAATTCATATTTAGGCTATTACAGGTCTATGCAACTGAAGATCCACAGCCACTAAACTTAATTCAGTAAATTACACAGACACAATTAACAGGATGAAACTGAGTAACACTGATATTTATAAAACGTCTAAATGTAATTATATGGACTTATTTCAGTGTGGGAACTGACAGTCAGAAAAAAAGGATCAACGGGAGATTATGTCACAATCTGCTCAATGTGAACACGCACACACATGCATACAGAACCACACATGTTCAGATTAGATTTCGGAAGCAAAGCGTCCTTACAATAAATGACCTTTTGTTTAAATATCAATACACAGAAGGTGCTCAGGCTCACAGCTGCCTAATATCCTAGTCCCTTCGTTAAGATTTGTGGTCATAATGAGAGAGATGAACTAATACAATAAATTCATATTTCCTCAAACAATCTATCAGTTGAAGTTGCAAAGCCCAAATGAAGTCCAGTAGAGCACCACACAACACACAACTCATACGCCACTGTTCCATGACTCGGCAGTTTTTATTGATACAAATTATGACTTAATCATTAATCAACTGTAACCTTTACTTACCTTACCTTTTCAGCTAAATACTCTTTAAAAAAATGATTAAAGTTGCTATTACCTTCACTTGAGTTGCTAAACGGACGCTAACGCTGGTGAATTAGCCATCGGCCCAGACCTCCATTGTTGTTTTAAAACACGGTTTTTCAGGGACATTTACTAGCAGAACAGCTTCGATGGACATTTAAATGTCCATCGAAGCTGTTCTGCTTCTGGTGAAGCTGTTCTGTTCTTCCCATCGTTACTCTATTTGATTATCCCGCTGGACTATGTGTCATTACATGGAAGAAGCTACTCAAAGGGTGCAGGGAGCTGACCGCCACGGCACCCGCCTAATGAGTGGCTTATTGACAACTTTGGGGCCGTGTAACCCCCAATCAGATGGGCTATTCCAGCACCAAGTGGGCCGCGCCGTGAGGTCATTTCTCTCCCCCACATTGCCGGTGGCCTCGCTGCCCACTCGGTGGGCCCACCCATCTGGCACTTGCCGGATATGCCAGATTGCCGGTCGGTGCCTGGTTGTGGCTCAGACACACTCCTTGTATTGACGGACGCATTTGAGCCTGAGCTTTGCGAATGAAGTGGTTTCTTTTTTCTTCATAAAGCATCTGAGCGCACAACTGCAACACACACATACACAGCTATGCACACACAGTGTGCACACACACACTCACCACAAAAAGCAAAGCCCGGAGCACCGGTGGCTGGGTACATGTGTTGGCAAAATCAGCTTCTCTTTATCTATGAGTGTGTGTGTATGTGTGTGTGTGTGTGTTTGTTGGTTAGAGTCCTTGGTTTAGGCCACTCCACATCCTCCTATTTTTATTTTTTTATTTTCTCTCTCCTTCTCTTGCTGGAAGTCGTTCTTTCGCTCTCTGCCTCTCTCCAAGAATGTCTGCCTCCTTTCCATTTGCTGACTCGGCCCTTCTGCCTCCCTTTCAAACCTCTCAACACATAACCCCCCCCCCCCCCCCCCCCCCCCCCCCACACACACACACACACACACACACACACACACACACACACACACACACACACAGTCCCCCCGATGTACTCGATGCACAATAGTAATATTCAAATGTGTTCCCAAATGGTTGCTGTAAGTCGTCCGTGGTCCAGTCAGCACAATTGAATATGTAAACCTACACACATTAAAAAAAAAAGAAATTCAAAAATAATTAACCACATTTTGGGGATTTTTAATCAAAAGCATTTTTAGATTTCATTGGCCCATTTTCGCTTTACTGAAGTGGATTCAGCAGAGAGCGGGTCACATTTTGAAGATGTAAGGCAGGAAAAAAACAACATCCATTTTCTCCCATTATAATTGTAAATGCAGAATCTACAAAGTGATGATCACAATGTTTATGACATCAAAGTTTAGGGTGAAGGCATTGATGAGATCAAATGATATATATGGAATGATGGTGATTTTGAACATGGTTAGGATGCAATGTGACATCTATATGGTTATGCTGACGATAGTGATGGGGTGTCGATAGTGACGATGCCAGTGATGATGATAATAACAAAGTTTTGACCACAATGAGAATGACGATGATGACGCTAACGTCACTAATTAGCATTGTGATAATGGGCTTTTTAGGAAAAGGCCCACAATGGCCGTTACAGAAGGAAAACTATGGTGATTGTCCGTCCATGCAGTGACACGGAGCCAGTTAAGTTTTCTTTGACGAGCCACAGGCCTCAGCCACACAGTCAAGGAAATGAAACAGTTTGTGCCCACTGATACCCAAACCCAGGGGTCTGTTAGCTACTCCGACCCACCAACAGGGAAGTGTGGTTTCATTCGCAGCCAAAGTCTTATTAAATGTATTATTACTCGTACTCTACACTCGGAAAAATGTAGGACGACAACCTGATTTATTTTACATTTGACAACAAAAGATAAATTATCAATGTCGACAGGAATATACGGGGTCGTCGTGGCGCAGGGGTTAAGAGGGTGTGCTGGGAACCGCAAGGTTGGTTGGTTTGAGTCCTGGCTGCCCCATGTCCCAAGTCGAAGTGTCCCGGAGCAAGACACCTAATCCCTATTTGCTCCCCGGGCAAAAATGTAAAAAGCCATGTGTTACAAATGTAATGAAAGTCGCTTTGGATAAAAGCGTCAGCTAAATGTAATGTAATAAAAGTGTGAAAAGGTATTTTTCATTTGACTGGGTCTTGCTGATGTCAGCAATAGGGACAAGATTGTCATCGTTAATAATGGACAAAACAAGGAAACTTTTTTTGTTATAGTTATATACAATAACTATATATTTTTGCTAAAAATATAGTTATTATAACATCCTCACACCCAATTCCACCTCTGCCAAGTGTAAGAACTGTTTGGGGGTCATTAAAGACCCTTTTTAAAGAGGACATTCTAGGGTCAAACCCGATACAACCAATGGACAACTTTTACTTCATAAACAGAAGGAAGTGGTCTTAACTTGACCCCAGCTGGGTCCCTCAAGTCCTCCTCTCTTTTTTCACCCCTTCTCTTGCCTCACACTCCGGCACACAGAGAGTCCATATACTGTGGACACCTGTGTAAACCATCTGCTTGGCCCCCGCCTCCTTATTGCCAAAAAATACCCAGCCCAGGATAACACACACACACACACTGTATTCTAGAAACCTCCACCCCTTCACACTCTCAAACTCCCACCTACCCAGACTGCAGGAGCGAAGCTTACACGCGTGATAATTGACACCTGCTCCTCCCGCTGAAAGGAGCCTTCGTTCCTGCTCTGGTCTCTAACCGAGCGCCGCTGCCTTTACCTGAGCAAGCAGGTGGAGCTGCTCAGCCATGCACAGGTAGTCATGTGAAGGTTGGAAGGTGTAGCTCACCACGTAAAGGTGTCTGTGAACTGCACGAGTCCACCTTGTTACACTGCTTTTGCAATGTTTCTGTTACGGTTTGAAAACCGCCACCTCCACATTCTGCCACTGGAGTCCCTGCTCGCTATCCATTGCGCAATCGTCACCCTGTCACTTAGACACTCGAGGCCTCGTGTGTTTTCCATCCTGGTAACAAGCTGGCTGGGTGTGGACACTGCACACCTGTATCCAGTTTCCAATCTTCTCTCCAGCCTTCAGGTACCCTGCTTTTCCATCACTCCTCGCCAGATCTGTCCCACAGAATCACCTGGCAAGTACCAAGAGAGCTAAAGACGACATTGTTGCTGTTCGTACCTTGTAGAACCTTTTTCCAGTGTTTTTTTTCTGCAGTCATTCTGATTGCTTGTTTTTTGCCTAGTTCCAGATTTGCAGTTGTTTCTGTGGCTACATGCAGATGTGCATATTCCCATAGCCGTAAAATGACCCGAGTGAATCACTCGTCGCCGCTGTTGTCAGCCGTGTTTGACGACTCGATGCCCTAACGTGTCGTTTAACCCAAGTACAGAAGAGTGGAACAGCAGTACCCACTTGAGCCAGTTTGCTCTTTCATAGTCATAGTAGTAACAGTTGAATATGAGTGTACTTGCATTTCTATGATGAAAAGGCCTCAAGGCAGTTTATGCAATGCAATCTATAGGTTTCAGGCTCAATTAACATGCGTCGCATTTGGAAAAGTCCAAATTCAATTCAATTCATTTTATTTTATAGAGCCCAAAATCGCAAATTACAAATTTGCCTCAGAGGGCTTTACAGTCTGTACACATACGACATCCTCTGTCCCGAAACCACCATCGGCACAGGAACAACTCTCCAAACAATGAAAAAACCCTTCCAAGAGGGAAATAAGGGAAGAAACCTTAGTGAGAACGTCAGAGGAGGATCCGTCTCCTGATGGACGACTACAATGATGTCATGTGTACAGAATGAACAATGTATAATACATGAGACTATATGACAGAAATGATTCAAGTAACTGTGAGTAGTAAACAGCAGGACCACTGCAGGGACCACCACCATCACATAGAACCACCATCACATAGAACCACCATCACATAGAACCACCATCAGATAGAACCACCGTCAGATAGAACCACCATCAGATAGAACCACCGTCAGATAGAACCACCATCACATAGAACCACCATCAGATAGAACCACCATCAGATACAACCACCATCACATAGAACCACCATCAGATAGAACCACCATCACATAGAACCACCGTCAGATAGAACCACCATCAGATAGAACCACCATCCACAGAAGCCTGTGGGGAGGGAGAGCACAGAGACTTTAGGAGAGGGTAATGTTGGTTTACGAGTACAGTAATATGATTAATATCTGAAATGATGATGATGATGATGATGATGATGGCAGCAGCAGGCGTCAGCAGGTCCACGGTAGGTGTCAGGACCAGGGTCCCGAAGGAACCACGATCTACAGAGACCTGATAGGGGAGAAAGCACAAAAAAACTCCCGGAAAGAAGCTGAATTGGTCATGTGCATTAATAAAACGTGAATTATGGTAGAACGAGAGCGTGAGAGAGGAGCTCGGTGTGTCCTAAGAAGTCCCCCGGCAGTCTAAGCCTATAGCAGCTTAACTAAGGGCTGGTCCGGACTAACCTGAGCCAGCCCTAACTATAGGCAGAATCAAAGAGGAACGTTTTAAGTTTTACTTTAAAAGAGCTGCCAGAATCTGCCCCCCGGACTGAAAGTGGAACCTGGTTGCACAAAAGAGGAGCTTGATAACTGAAGGCTCTGGCCCCCAGCCTACTTTTTAAAACCATAGGAACAACAAGTAACCAGCATCTATGGAGCGCAGCTGCCTTGTAGGGCAATAAGGTGTTACAAGCTCCTTAAGATACGACGGTGCCTCACCAGCAAGTGCCTTGTAGGTGAGGAGAAGTACCTTAAAATCCATTCTTGATTTAACAGGGAGCCGGTGCAGAGAAGTTAATACAGGAGTGATATGATCCCTTTTCTTAGTTCTTGTTAATACACGTGCTGCAGCATTCTGAATCAACTGGAGAGGCTTAAGAGATTTACAAGAGCAGCCTGATAACAGAGAATTACAGTGGTCCAGTCTGGAAGTGACAAACGCATGAACTAATTTTTCTGCATCACTTTGAGACAGGAAGTTCCTGATTTTTGATATGTTACGTCGATGAAAATAGGCAGTCCTTGAAGTCTTCTTTATATGCGAGTTGAAGGTCATATCCTGGTCGAATAGAACTCCCAGATTCCATCCATAAAAACTGTCACGTGACAGTTACAGCTGGCTTCAAAGGCGCTCTGGGCCTATCAGGATAACTTCCGTTTTTTCTGAGTTTAGCATCAGGAAGTTGCCGGTCATCCAAGTTTTGATGTCTCCAAGACATTCAACCTTTACAACCTGTACAACCTTTTCAGTCCGTCGAAAATGAATTCGATAAAGGAAAACAACACATCAATTAGCATCAGCAGATTGCCCCAATTCTAGACAAAGCCTGCCGAAGTTATTGCGAAATAACCACCAAATCATCGCAGCAAAAAAAGCATACATGAAAATTGACACATCATGCCGAACTTCCAGTACAAAACCCATCAAGCCGCGGTGTTTTAGTGGAGGGAGAGTCTGAAGAGGTGTTTCTTTAGTCTGAAGATGTGAAGGCTCTCTGTGGTGCTGGTGAGAAGTCACCTGACCTCTTACACCTACTCTCTTCCTTCGCTCTGTCACTCAGTCCCTCTCCTCCTACTCACAAAGCCGGCAATCACCTTGACTACATCTTTACTAGAAACTGCTCTACCACTAACCTCTCTGTAACTCCACTTCATGTGTCTGATCACTTCTTCATCTCTTACTCCCTTCCACTCTCTATAACTAACAAACCTCCCTCATTGACTAACTCCATACCGGCTCGTTGCAACATTCGCTCCCTCTCTCCCTCCTCGCTGGCATCCTCCCTGTTCTATCAGCTCTCCCTTCAACTGATTCCTTCTCACTCTTGCATCCAAACGCTGCTGCAGAGTCTCTCCTCTCAACTCTTTCCTCCTCTCTAGACTCTCTCTGTCCTCTTACGACACGACGGACTGGCAAATCCCCTCCGGCTCCGTGGCTGTCTCAACCGGTCCGTGCCATGAGAGCCACCATGCGAGCGTCGGAAAGGAAATATAAACGACCTGAGGACCTGCTCGAATTTCAATTTCTCCTCTCCTCGTTTTCTGCTTCTATCTCTGCTGCCAAAAGCTCCTTCTACCAATCCAAAATCGAATCCTCATTCTCTAACCCCAAAAAACTCTTCTCGATCTTCTCCAATCTCCTCGAACCCCCTACCCCTCCTCCCCCCTCCACCCTTCTTCCGGGAGACTTTGTCAACTACTTCGCCAAGAAAATAGCTGACATACGCTCCTCCTTCTCAAACCCACCTCCTACTTCTCGCGTCCCACCGACCTCACCTCTTTCGCCCTCACTTTCCTCTTTCACCGCCCTCTCTCCTAACCAAATTCTTACCCTAGTAACCTCTGCCCGTCCGACCACCTGCCCTCTTGACCCCATTCCATCACATCTTCTACAATCTATTGCACCTGACCTTCTTCCGTTCCTCACCTGTCTCATCAACAACGCTCTGATATCTGGCTGTTTTCCCAATTCTCTGAAGGAGGCAAGAGTCAACCCTCTCCTGAAGAAACCCACCCTCAACCCTTCTGAAGAAAACAACTACAGACCGGTCTCTCTTCTTCCCTTTTTGTCCAAAACCCTTGAACGTGCTATCTTTAATCAACTCTCCTCTTATCTCCACTGTAACAACCTCCTTGACCCCCACCAGTCAGGTTTCAAGGCAGGCCACTCTACAGAGACTGCTCTCCTTGCTGTCTCTGAGCAACTCCACACTGCTAGAGCCGCCTCTCTCTCCTCTGTCCTCATCCTTCTGGACCTTTCTGCTGCATTTGACACGGTCAACCACCAGATCCTTATTTCCTCCCTTCAGGAACTTGGTGTCACAGGCTCTGCTCTCTCCCTTCTCTCGTCCTACCTCGATGGTCGCACCTACCGGGTAACCTGGCGAGGATCTGTGTCGGAACCTTGTCCTCTTACTACTGGAGTTCCTCAGGGTTCCGTGCTGGGTCCCCTCCTGTTTTCGCTTTACACAAACTCTCTTGGCGCTGTCATTCGCTCGCATGGCTTCTCTTACCACAGCTATGCCGATGACACCCAACTAATTCTCTCCTTTCCTCACTCGGACACCCAGGTGGCGGCTCGGATCTCTGCCTGTCTAACTGACATCTCTCAGTGGATGTCTGCCCACCATCTGAAAATCAACCCCGACAAGACTGAACTACTTCTCTTTCCCGGAAAAGATTCGCTTACCCAGGACCTGACAGTCAACTTTGGGAACTCCGTACTAACGCCCACCTCGACCGCTAAGAACCTCGGCGTCACACTCGACAGCCAACTCTCCCTGACTCCCAACATTGCCGCGACAACGCGATCCTGTAGATACACGCTCTACAATATCAGGAGAATACGTCCTCTTCTCACTCAGAAGGCAGCGCAGGTACTGATTCAGGCTCTTGTCATCTCCCGCCTGGACTACTGCAACTCCCTCCTGGCTGGTCTCCCTGCCACCGCCATTCGACCTCTGCAGCTCATTCAGAATGCAGCAGCTCGACTGGTCTTCAACCTTCCGAAATTCTCCCACACTACTCCACTCCTCCGCTCTCTTCACTGGCTACCGGTGGCTGCCCGCATCCAGTTCAAAACATTGGTGCTCACGTACCATGCTGTGAATGGATCGGGTCCAGCTTACATCCAGGACATGGTCAAACCCTACATCCCAACCCGCACTCTCCGCTCTGCATCTGCAAAACTACTCGTCCCTCCCTCACTGAGAGCAAAACACTCGACTAGGTCTCGACTCTTCGCTGTCCTTGCGCCGAAATGGTGGAACGAGCTCTCTGAAGACACCAGGACCGCAGAAAGCCTTCACATCTTCCGCCGCAAACTAAAGACACACCTCTTCAGACTCTACCTAGACTAAAGACTAACAAATTGTAGCACTTAAATTGTACTTGTAACGTCACTCATCTATAGCAAATTGTAAATTGGCTTATTTGAGGAAATTGCACTTTCTTGTTTCTTGTTCTCCTGAGTTTGTACCCTATGGTTGAATGCACTTATTGTACGTCGCTTTGGATAAAAGCGTCAGCTAAATGACATGTAATGTAATGTGTCTTCAGAGAGCTCGTTCCACGAGACCTGCAGGAGAGAGTTACAGTAGTCCACACGGGAGATGACAAGAGCCTGAATCAGTACCTGCGCCGCCTTCTGAGTGAGAAGGGGACGTACTCTCCTGATGTTGTAGATCGTTTTGTCACAGGGATGTTGGGAGTCAGGGAGAGTTGGCTGTCGAAGTCTCACGTTGAGGTTCCTCGCAGTCAAAGTGGGCGTTAGCGTTGACAAAGTTGACCGTCAAGTCCTGGGTAGGAGAATCTTTTCCCGGAAAGAGAAGAAGTTCAGGCTTGTCGGGGTTGATTTTTAGATGGTGAGCGGATCCACTGAGAGATGTCAGTCAGACAGGCAGAGATTCAAGTGACGGAAGAGAGAATTAGTTGCGGCTAACTGTGGTAGGAGAAGCCATACGAGCGAATGAGAGAAGATGAGGGGACCCAGGACGGAACCCTGAGGAACTCCAGTAGTAAGAGGACAAGGTTCCGACACAGATCCTCTCCAGGTTACCCGGTAGGTGCGGCCGTCGAGGTAGGATGAGAAAAGGGAGAGAGCAGAGCCTGAGACACCAAGTTCCTGAAGGGAGGAGATCAGGATCTGGTGGTTGACCGTGTCAAATGCAGCAGAGACGTCCAGAAGGACGAGGACAGAGGAGAGAGAGGAGCTCTAGCAGTGTGGAGTTGCAGAAAGGAGAGCAGTCTCTGTGGAACGGCCTTGAAGCCTGACTGGTGGGGGTCAAGGAGGTTGTTATGGTGGAGATAGGAGGAGAGTTGGTTAAAGATCACACGTTCAAGAGTTTTGGACAAAAAGGGAAGAAGAGAGACCGGTCTGTAGTTGTTTTCTTCAGAGGGGTTGAGGGTAGGTTTCTTCAGGAGAGGGTTGACTCTCGCCTCCTTCAGAGAATTGTGAAAACAGCCAGATAACAGAGCATTGTTGATGAGACAGGTGAGGAAAGGAAGAAGGTCAGGAGCGTCAGGAGGTCAGGGCTGCTCAAGCTGAAATCTTGAGTGACATGTGACTCTGTACCTGAAGGTAGAGTCAAAGTAAAAGCCTGTGGAATTCAGGCTGATTTAAACGAAGCAATGGAGTGGTGGAATGATGCAAGTTGTCCGATCTGAGCTTGACTCTTCGAAAAATGGTATAATGTGTTTTTATGAAGTCGTGTTCATCAATCGTATGTGCTGATCTGAACAAATCTGTGCATATCAAGTGGTTGTTTCCCGACAGCCGTTGTTTCACCCAGAGGTGAAAGAGCATTGATCCCGTATGAGTAATGTCTCATAACCACTTTCCTTTCCTCTGTATGGCTCAAACAAGACAGAAACAAATGTTTCAAAAAGTTTTAAGTGAAAACCAAGAAGAAAAAAGCAAAGACAGAAGCTTCGTCCTCCGTGGTGGTTGTTTGAGGAAGAGGGCGCTCCATGAGTTCAGCAGGAGGTGGAGAAGGAGGAGGATGGAGGAATGTTCCAGACTGCTGATACTGGGGACAGATTATGCACACACACACACAAACACACACACACACACACACACACACACACCTACACAGCCCCACACAAAACAAACTTGAGCCAACACTCATCCACTCTTGCACCGCCCCCCCTCTCTTTTTCTCTCCAGTCTCCAAGAGCACTCACACTTCTACACTCGTGTTTTGACACACACACACACACACACACACACACACACACACACACACACACTCTCACTCCGTGATCCGGGTGGAATCAAAGGGTATTAGCTGTGCGGTGCTCGGTTCCCCCGGTCCTTTCCCAGCATTCTCCACAGCTGTACGATTACACAGGTGTTTGGCAAAAACACACTGTTTGAGAGCACAGAGGGGCTGAGTGTGTATGTGTGTGTGTGTGTGTGTGTGCGTGAGAGACAGAAAAAGAAAATGAATATGTATGTGTGGTTAAATGCGTTCACTTGCACAGCTTCTCTGCAGCAGTGTGTACTTGTGTTTGGTCATAACGCGTGTATGTTTAAACCATTAATTCCTGTGAGGGACTCACACGTAGCACTGCTATGACCACCGGTACCATCACATCTTCAATTCACTGCCTCCCCATCTGTCTCACAGTCTTCATCCATGTCAAATATGGCCAAAGGGGAGGGGGGCTTCTGAGCACTGTGGAGACATCAACTAATGATATCGTATAAAATATGTTTAATATGTACACTTTAGTATTAATCAAAGCATAGCAGAGCTGACCACATCCACTCATTCAGCTCTTAGCTTCACAACAAATGTCTCACACACCACGTAACCTTTTACCAGACTTAGCATTTGGCTTAAAGGAAACTCAATAAAGTAGCTTTCAGCATCATAGGCTCCAACAGACACTAGTTGGTCCTCTGCCTCAGCAAATCTATTCAAACATTTAATAGAAAGAAGATTGCAGATTTTCTTCAGGTCCCCGGTGTATTCCTTAGTGAAACTGTGCCTGAACCTCTCCGGAGCTGGAATGCTCGTCAGAATACACACATTTAATTGGTCGCTGTGTCTCCGGTATCGCCCGTAAAGTCTTGAAAAGCTGCGATTGTTTAAAAAGAAGTTTTCCGTCATAATTTCATAATTCTTAGGTCCAGTGTCAAGGTTTGGATACAACGGCGTCTGGGTCCGGACTCTATTAGTTACCCCTGACATGTGAAATGAACAACAGACAAATAACTAGCAGTAAAGCTGCCCACCTGAACTACAAACAAATAAAACACAGGGCATTTAGTCTCAGTATGAATATCAAATAATAACATCTCAAGAATCCTTTAATTCAGAATTGCGACTGTGATTGACCACTTCCTATATTCATGTGCTTTGGTTTGTGATCTTTTGCTCCACCTGACAAGATGATTGACATGATATATCATTGAAATGATATTGTTGTATCATGTAGAGAACTTTCTTTAACTAGGCAATTTGTACTTGTAGGTAAAAGCTTCAAATAACGATGACATTGTTCACTTATCTCAAAAGCTGAATTGTTTGAATGGATCCTTTAAACTTTTCTTTGCCTCACAGTTAAAGATGAGAAGTGATTGCTTCTGTGGAATTGAGCCAGATACCTTTGCAGGATGTACAATATATTATTTTGTCATTTCGTACGATTATAAAATGTCTTGACTGAAGAAACTGAATCCTCTCGTTGTAAAAAGGGTCAATAGTTCCTTTTCATTGAAGCCATTTTGCTACAGCACGGCAGTCTTAACACAGTTGGAACTGAATTAAATTAGGGTCCCATTATACAATACAGTGTCCTGGCCCGACTTAATGGAACAGAGCAATAAACGGCCGTATTAATTACACCTGTGTTTTACCCTTCCATGGCGGCCAAATGGCGTCTAAGGGCCTGTTGTATAGAAATCTATGAAAAAATGATCCTACTTCTCAAGTGATCCATTTTAAGATAAGATGAGATAATTCTTTATTACTCCGACAGCAAGTAAATTGACAGGATTACAGCAGCAAAGTACAAGAAACAAGTTAGAAATTATAACAAATTATAAATAAGCAGTAATAAAAAAACAAGAAGAATCAGATTACAGACAGATATTATATATGAAGACAGATCTATTATAAATGCTCCCATTGCAAAGGTTTGACTTGATTTTGTAAAAATGTGTCTATGGTTTTAATATTTAGTTTCAATTCTTCTTCAATAGTTCATGGTGTATATTAGTAAATGATGGTCCATTTAACACAAATAGAGCATAAAGCATATATAGAGTATGCTTTAGGGCGGGGCTACGTTGGGATTGACAGGTCACTACCTCAGCGTTACATGTGGACATATGCGGTCTGTGGATGTTCACACATCCAACTACATTTCCCATAGGGCTTTGGGGGCAAACTGTAGTTTCATCATTTCCATGGAGTCACATGTTTGTTTGATAATTAAAATACTTTTTATCTGAGGTTCCAGGTAGTTATTTGTATTCCTGATGAACATAATAATGAAGAAAAAGCTGCATATAATCTTAAAAGGTACCAGTTATAAAATATAATATTATATATGTTCAGGAGCTGTGTCAAAAGGTGTGTTACCGTGCGTCTCTTTATCTGCACATTTTCCATTTCTGACTTGATTGTTTAGAACGTCGGCTGCGCTCCACATGTAGATACGAGGGGCTCATTCTCAGCTGAAAGAAACACAAAGCTTCTTAAATAAAAACAGGTCTATTCTACTACATTTCTGCTCGATCTCCCAAAAAATACACATTGTCCCTGTCAGTCTTCTTTTCTGACAGATTTTGTTACGTCTAGTAATCCAAAGTTATCCCACCAGGAGAAACGTCCCGCCTCCTCAGCTTATTATGTAAGAACTCGTATCTGTCAAGGATGAATTCCGCAGCTCACTTCTTGACCCAGATGTGACAGACTGTGCGTTTCAGTTTCAAGGTTCCAACACTCAGACTAAAGCAGGACATGTTGTTTTAATGTTGTTCCTGTGTTGATAACCGAAGAGAAGCGTCACACGGGGATGTGGATTCACAAAATGAAATAAACTAAATGTAAACTGATCACAGTCCTGAGACACAGCGTTCAAACATGAACTCTTCTCCTGCTTTTTCCTCTTTAGTTCTTTCTTTCAGGAATCATTTATTAGCCAAAATGAGTCAAACATACAAGGAATTTGTCTTGGCGGTTAGTGCGCGACAGTAGACAGACAAGACAACAGTGCACAAGTAATAAAATAAAGTGGAATGAAATGCTAGTGCATTCATGCATTTCAACAACTTTCCTGACTTTTTAAAGCAAAAAGACCAAAAGACATCGTGCCAATACAATTAAGCTCTGATTTTGTCTCCAAGAAAAACCCAAACAATTTGCTGAAAGAGGCTAAAAAGCTCCACAGATCAAGTGGTGGAGTTTGTCGCCATAATCAACCTGTCTCAGGTCATCCTAACTTTCCCCACAGAGACGTCTGTCCGTGCCGCGCCAACGCCAACAACCACTTTTGTATTGAAGGAAACGTTCAAAAACATTGATTTCTGCAGCTTAAAAGTTTGGGTTCAACAAAGCGCTGTTTGTTAATGGTTTGGATGGTTTCATTTCCCTGTACATGCCTCTCAATGTATGTTCTCATTGTTACTCTTGCATGTGAAATTGCTAAAAAGCCAACGAGAGATTCAGAGCTGCAGAGAGGAGCCTCCGACCGTGAGATGTCGAATTCAGCTCGGATCACTTGTGTCTTTTGTAACAAAGACAACAACAGCAACGGGGAGCAGGTCTGTGCTCTTTGCTGTAATCCGCACTAAGCAACTGCTGCCTCATCAGTGGTTTGCGAGTGCAGCCGTGACGGGGGACCGGCCGGACCACAGTACACTGCAACCAACGGCCTGCACGCGCGTGAGTTTCTCGCACATGCAGGGTGTCATTTGCAGAATTTTGTACCTGCAGGCGGCAGGCGTCACTGGAGGGGTAAGAAAAGGAAGAAAGGAAGAGGAGGAGGAAGAAAAGAAACAAAGTAGTGCAAAGAAGTGGGTTTTTGGCACTGGGGGGTCACGCAGGTTAAGCACTGCACTTGTTCCATGTTCTTGCAAGAAAAGACAAAGACTCATGATTACATAGAAATATAAAATAAGTGATTGTGTGAAAAATGTACAGCATATATTATTAAAATACAAATATAAAATAAATAAATGTATGCAAAATAACTAGTGAATGTGTAAAGAGTGAAACGTTTTATTTAGAATATTTCAACAGTTTCCAGAAGGGAAAAATGAAAACAATCATTGTTTTTCTTTACCCCAATCAGGCCAATCCGGATCCAGGCACCCAAACCCCGCCGCGACCGACCAAACAACTCGGTCCATTTCTCCGGGACGATGTTTCCGCGCTGCTTCCGCGCGCCGCGGCTGTAAACTAGGCGGCCGCACGCGCGCAGGTATCGCCCCCGCGGCTGTGCCACACGTGCACGGGGTTCCGTCCTGCGTGCGCACCGGTGTCCTTCAGCGGCGCGGCGCAGCCGGCGGAGCAGCAGCGGGATCACCGGGGCTCGTTTCCGGAGGCGATCCTTTCCGTCGTCCTAGAGGCGCAGCGCAGACACAGCGTCTTATTTATTTATATCGCACTCGCATGTGCGTGTGTGTGTGTGTGTGAGAGAGAGAGAGGGGGAGAGAGAGAGAGAGAGAGAGAGAGAGAGAGAGGGAGAGAGCCACAGACAGCCGCGGCGGACGAACTGCGTCTTAAGCGGAGCGGTGTGGACTTGTTCCCCGGGAGAAAGCGCAGCAAAACGCACTCCGAAGCGCTCCGGCCCCGCGACGCCGCGCTCCTTGCTTGTTCTTGAAATGCGTCTTTAGTGTCGTGCTGACAACACGGAGCCGCCCGCTCCGAGGAGGAGCAGGAGGAGGTCGTGGATTTATTTGGCGGTGGAGGAACAGAGAGACCCGGGAAGCGGAGCGCGGAGCGCACACTAAAAAGAAGCCGAGGTCTTCCTCTTCTTCTCTCCCCCCCTCCCCTCCCCTTTGTCTCTCCATCTATCAGTCTGTCCCTACCTGTCCTCTCCTCACCCCCCCCCCCCCCCCCCTCCCTCCCTAATTTTAGGGTCCGTGCGATTTTTTGCAACACAAACATGCATCATCAACAGCGGATGGCGGCGCTGGGAAGCGACAAGGAGCTGAGCGACCTGCTGGACTTCAGCGCGGTAAGCGGCGCGCGCGGCGCGTCCGAGGAGTCCTGTTTTAATGACTTCTTTACATTAAAGTGCATTTGGCGTAGAATAACATGCAAGAAAAAGTCTGTTTTTTGTGATTTGATGTCTTTGTGTGTGTGCGCAGAGACTGAAGCTGCATTGGTAATTCTGTTGTCTTATAGATGCGAAACAGCGATTTGAAAATGTTCCCACCATCCATGGTAGTATATCTCACTTAAGTCCTTCGTTTGTTTCTTTTCCTTCATTGTGTAACCTGCTCTTTCTGCCCCTGCTATGATTTGGAGAATGTTCATATCTGTGCGCGCGCGTGTGTGTGTGTGTGTGTGTGTGTGTGTGTGTGAGGTAAGAGGCTGCCTCACGCCCGCGACGCACACACACACGTTAGAATCGCGAAGCTGCGTGACGGACAGACAGACAGACAGACAGACGGACGGACGGACGGACGGACGGACGGACGGACAGACAGACAGACAGACAGACAGACAGACAGGAGGAAACACGTGCGCGCAGCCGAGGCTGAGGAGCGCTTCCCGCCTCCGAACAGGCCGCGTGCGGCACAAACTCAGGACTCCTCTCAAAGTTTCGTAAAGCAGCAGAATGCGTGTTGCGCAGGAAACAGCCCCCCCACCGCGCTGCCCTCTCCACGCCTTCTGCACACCTCTCCTCTCCTCTGGGAGCAGCTACGCCATGAAGAGGAAGATGAGGAGGGAGGAAGAAGAAGAGAACAAAAAAACGAAATTGAAGAGAGACCTGAGCTCTAAGAGGCCCGACTGTAATGAAATCAGGGAAGTGTTGCAGCCACAAGAGAAAAAATCGCCAAGAATTCCAATGCAATAATTTAAGTTCCCGCCAGATTGAGACAAATATGATGGCAGCTGAGGCCTGCACACAGCTAATACATTATATCCACACAATAGCAAATTAGTAAAAGAACGAGATGCAAAAACTGGTGATAAAATCCTCGTTAATTCACCTTTCAATCTCTATAGTGACATTGTGTAATTAGTGGAGGCCTACGCGCACGGCAACGGACCACGCAGGCTTCCTTTAGAAATTGTTTAAATACATTAGACTTTCAATGCTATTAACACAATATTCTCCTATTGGTTAATATACGAATATTGTGGGTCTGTTAACAACACATATACAAAGCACATCTATAGCAATATTTTTATGAAAAATACGTTCCTTAGTTTTGCTATTTAGACCAATAATACATTTGTTTAAGTAAGAATTGTTGTGTGTATTAGTACACCAAATGTCCAATAAAACCACCGTGCTCTCACCATTTGGTGTTATACACGTTTAAGTGACTACATCAAGTAAAGCTGTTATAGTTATAATAATAAGAGACAATATCAAAAATGTAATTTATTTCATAATGGCCTGTCAGACAAATGTAAGACCATTTTAGGAATATTTGATTCTGTTATATTGTCCTCTAATGAAAATAAGAAATAACATAATCGTATTATATCACGTCTACAAGAATATTTTGGGGGTGTACATACTCTCAGATTAATATCGGAATATTGTAGTATAATAATTATAAATAACAGTACAAATATATGAAAATAATCAATCACAAAATCCATATTTAGGAGCCGCTCTTGGAGTTTATTATAGTATTATTATGGACACGTGGGCTGTATGTATTTTGAACAGCTTTCCAAAAATGTCACTCAGTCGCCCGTAAATGCTGTTTCTTGAAAAGAGAATGAAACAAAGAAGGGCAGCAGCAGCCAGAGAGCAACTCCTCCCATTACAGACGCACGTCGCTCGCATTCATTTATGCCATCATCTGTCTGCACGCCCACAGGCCGACACCCGCAACTCCGAGTGCTTCGACGGGGGGACATCGATAGACCTGCCGATAATCACAGCGAGCGTCTAATCCATTCCTTCCCCTTTGTTGGTCGCGGGCGCGAGGGAGCGACGGCCTGACAGCCCACGGGCGCAATTCAGAGGAAGTGACGGACAGACCATTCATGCGTTTAGGGGGGCTTTCATTTACTTATATCGTGGCCCGTACACAAGACAAAACCCCTGTAAAACCCCAAAAGCTTTCATAGTCCCACAGTGTGAAGGTCCGAGCATGTTCACAGCCACTGAGCTCCCCATCGCACACGACACAGAGAGGTTACCGTCAAGGTCATCAGGGTGCGATGGAGCCGCGGTGAATCCTCGGCTCTCCGCCTGCTTATTCTCTGTGGATGTCTCGAGCTAAATGGTAGCTAGTTCTGATGATAAACCCAGATATGAAGTAGATGTCAAGTGTTGTATTTCCAAAATGAGCCATCCACCATTTGGCCAGAGGGACACTTTAAAAGGATGATGAATTGAGCCGAGGATTTAAGATATTTGATCTGCTACAGATGCTAAATGTCGAATTTGATTTCATTCTATTATTCCCCAAAAATGTTCCCACGGGGTTTTGGAAAACGAACTCTTCATATCTGTGTTCGGGTGTGAGTAGCAGTCTGGGTCATAGGGCTGGGTATCAAACATGTCATCATAGGAAGAAGAGTCTGAAATAGCGCTTTGTAAACACTGAGAGCCGCATTAAGAGGCGTGGACTGTGGACCACAGTGGACTCACGTCAGACCCCCAACTCAGCTCCAGTACCTCCACCAAGCCTACACATTAAACCTACATTTATTCACATTTCCTAATACAACCTGACAGCAGCTGACGAGGCGCCAAAGCAGGAAGGAAAGGAGCATTTGTAAAGAATCAGAGTCAGTACAAAACACATTAAGCTCAGCGAATACAGAAGAGAAATAACAAACCAAGTGTGTTTAATCCGCTGGATATTCAATTTGATAACGTCAAACTCATTCCTTTCTATTAAATGTAGAACGCTGACTGTAAATGGAATCAGATGTATTGATGGGTAGAAAGTCACTTTTTGACTTGGACCTGTTTTGGGCCTATTGGGACTTATTGGGACTTGTCCTTGAACCTGACTTACCGGTCTTACCATTAAGCTTGACTTAAGTACCTTTCTGGTACCCGTTGTCCCATTAGAACCAGGACTGGCTGGATGTTGGACTTGACTGTGGACTTGTCAGTCTTCATTTGGGACTTGCTTACTTAACTTAGTTGCGACGTGTCCTGACTTGGGACTCGTCACGTTTCAATTTTAATCTTTCTTACTGAATCTTTGACATTTGAAACTTTGTTTCTTTTTGTTAAAAGAAACATAGATCTATGAAGCCAGTCATATATTAGACAGAAACATCCTGGCCTTGGTACCAGAACCCAAGTGTCCAGTCAGTGTCAGCAGTTAAATGACAGTGATACTCAGCCCTAGAGATGATGGACCCCATGTTTCTTTGGTAAGAGTTTCCTTCCAAAACGTCATATATCATTTGTTAAAATATAAGACTGAGCGACCTTTAAATAAACCACATTTCCCATCTGGCTTGTAACAAATTCTGCAGCCAAATGCTGCCCTGGCGTTTTGGAATGATGCTTTTGGCGTGTAGCTGCGTGATGTTTGTGGAGAGATGCGTCTTGCTGCTCTCGGAGGTAATGTGTGCTCTGTTTGTCTTGTAGATGTTTTCCCCTCCCGTTAGCAGTGGAAAGAACGGGCCGACCTCCCTGGGGAGCGGACATTTCTCCGGCTCAAGTACGTCAGCGTTCTCCTTTCCCCTCTTCTTCCCCTTACACCTGCTCACTGCTGCCTGGCTGTTTCAACCTGATTGTGGGAAACCATCTTCTGTTCATGCAGATGCAGTTTGGGGGTTTTAATGTTGTTTTTTTCTTCGTGGATCCGCTTTGATTTCAAGAGAAACAATGCAGGCTTTTCTTTGGTAGTCTGTGTAACGTGGTTTGAATACTCTGACCATGTGGTTTGACGGGTTGCTGTTCTCGTCTTTGCTGAAAACATTGCATGTCAATGGAACATTCTCTGGGGACTCTATTAAACAATAGATCGCTACACGTTGGCAGAAAGGATCTTCTGGGCTGGTGTCGTGAGTACTACGTGACTACGTGACGTATGGAAGACACAGCCATCAGGTGATGATGGGATTTTGTGTCTGTATTTTTGGGGCACCACGTTTATTTGTCAGCTGCTCAAGTTCATTCCTGAAGCCGACTTCCTGTTTCTTGGATTTGCTGCCCTCATTCTTTCCTGCCCTGAAGTGTGTGTGTGTGTGTGTGTGTGTGCGTGTGTGCGTGTGTGTGTGCGTGTGTGCGTGTGTTATGGACATCGATTCACGCTGTGTTTTGACAGCAGTGTTATTGGAGTCAAACAGGCCGTTTGTTGCCACATGGTGCCTTTGACTTTGACTATTTGGATCAATAAAGCTTAACGTGAGCGGGTGAGTAAAGTGGCCTCGTGCGGCAGCGAGCCCGTCTTCACGCTAACACGGAGCAGTTCCTTTATTGGTCCAGTTGGTCGTGTCGGGGAGTAAAAGAGTCAGTGAACACTCGTATCCCGTCAGTGGGCGAAGGTGGACGGCCCACTGAACGAGGCATTTAAACTGCTGACTTTGCAATCACAGTCACAAAGGAATTCACTCGTCTGTCAGAGGAATACAAACTGATGTTTTTCCCTCGAGGTGAACGGAGAATCGGAAAACGTGCAACAATATGGACGAATGCAGAACATGGGTTCAGTGTTTAACAAGGTGAAGTCTCGCGTGTCCAGTCGTAGACATAAATGAATGCGTCTTTGGGAAAACCTTGTTACCTAAAACACTACAGGAGGCCTGTGCGAGATTAGAGACGCTGGTGACAAATGTGTGTTTTGTATTTTTTTAGTAAAGGTCAAAGGTTTTGTTGTTAAAGTACTTCAGTGGATGAAGGTTTGGCTCTTCTCATGGTCAATGGAGGCGTGCAAGAACAGTCGGAAGAATTCAATGTAACAACGGATTGATGTGTGCAATATTCATAGCTTTTACACTGCAGCATTTATTTAAGCTTTCTAACATGTGTGTATTTGTTTTTGAACGTTAAGGGAGCTTTAGGTGGAATTTTCCCACCTGTTTTAAATGATTGGCTTTGGATTCATGCTTCGATGTGGCCTTTGAGCAGGTTCTACATTTAGCTGGATTGCTATCAGCTGTTACTGTTCATCTAAAACCTGATTAAATGGTTGGCAATGTATATTATATTTGATATAATACAACTCTGACCTATTCATAAAATGTGTATCTGCCTGGGAAACATGGACAGTAGTCTGCGACGCGCGGCGGGATCAAACTACCAACTCCAATCAATCGAGGACCAAACTCCTTTTGCCTGGTTTGCAGAAATGTTCTCCAGTATTCTTGTGTGGTGACAGGACGCATGTGGCAGACGTGACCTTCACACCCCTGCATCTTACATCGTCTTTTTACAGATTGTCCTCCTCTCCGGTACAGATGTCACTTTGTGTATTTCCCTGTTTCTGTGTGCTTCACATGCAGCGGCCGCGCACGTGGTTGGCGTTCGGAAGCCATTTTGTCCGTTGGCTGGAAAACGGAGTCCCGAGCCGTCTTCTCTGCGTGCTGCGTTGTTCTCGATGTCCGTGCTCTGCGGTTTCCGCCGTGTTGTTTGCTCGCTTTCTGCACATTATACAACAAAAATGTGCGGAAGGACCACTTTTAGGGGGGACAAAAAGCCCACTTCACACAGAGTCGGTGGCGGCGGCGGCGCCTCGGTTTGCTGCCTCCGTTTGTGTAGTCATTTTTTTCTTTTGTCTCTGGAGACAGGAACACACTCTGGTGTCTCACACACGAATGCACACAAATCTCACTCTGTTTCTCGCACACCCAGATGTACCAGATACAACCCCCCCAACACGCACACTGCTCGCCCCTGCTGTGCGTTCTGCAGGCCTCGGCGTTCTGATGAGCTCGCCGCTGTTTGTGAATGCAGCTAATTAGAACTCTATGGACGCACACAACCATGAGAGCAGCCAATTCCAAAGGCTGGGGCGAGGCCAGAGACCGGGACCTGCCGACCCCGAGCTGCGTGTTCACTCAACAACGAGAAGCGGGGGCGCCATACAACTGTCTATTTACTGCACAACGTTAATTGTAATTTTATTTGACAACTTTTCATGAACTTGTGTCTATTCTACCTTGTTGGTGTTTTTAACGGTATTCATAGGTACCGTAACCCCCCCTTAGATAGAGACGTCCCATTCCACGGCCCTACTCTCCCTATCGATCAAATAACAACGGATACGAGCTTAGCAAATAAGTCATGACGTACAAGAAACATTTAAACTAAACTTTCTCAGCAGGACGCAACATTCCTCAAATGAACACTTACAACTCAATGTCATCAATAAGCTACTGAAAAAAAAAAAAAAACTAAAATTGCATTACCTTCCCCACAAATGGGCCATGAAACACGGAATAGCTCAGGAATGACCGCAGGTTGCCAATCACGCTTAGAGAAGACCACACCAACGGCAAAAAGAGAACATAAAGGCTGCAGAAGCGTGCAAAGATAGCAGGAATCAACCGGCTTTTAGGATTCGCTCTACCTGATGCTTTTGAGTAGTGACATTTTATTTTGTATGTCTTCATGTAGAATTATAATTTTAAAAAATGACACCCTTCACACAATGCTGTGAATGCATTTGGATGGTTTTGAAGCGCCCTCCTCATTCCCTCCAAGTCCTCGTATTTTTGGAGGGCGACGAATCCGCCGTTAAACACACACAAAAGCTTCTAAACATAAACAACGCACAATCTACCAACGCGTCCCTGGCTGACACGCTCAGCCCACGGTCATCGCCAACCAGGAAGTGGATTAGCCGTTTTAATTATCGGGAGATTTGGCCATTGTTTCTGTTTTATTTTGGGTTCATCCCTGCAGAAGAAGATGCACACTTCCAACTCCGTGTGTGTTTTTCTAATCTCCTCCTGGATGGAGTCGTTCCCTCTGCTTGTCACAAACCGCCCGTCTATTTCAGGTTTTGGCAGCTCGTGGTTGCTTTCCTCTTTTCTTCTTCTTTTAAACACATAACCTCTCAGAGCCGCTGTTTGTCTCCCCGTCAAAGCGGACTGAGGTGCGTCGACGTGTGTGTTCATAGAGAGAACGAGCCTTAAGATGTGTGTCTGTGTGTGTTTGATTCGTGTGCATGTTGAGTCGGGAATAAAGGGGGAGGGAAGAGGGCTTTGGGGGCGGGAGGGCAAACCATCCTCCCCGTTGCCATGGAACATAAAGTTGGCAATGAGAGATGGAGGAAATGTTTCCTTGACTGTCAGCAGAAAGAAACAAAGAAAGGTAGGAAGGAAGGAGGGAAGGAACCAAAACAAGGGCAAAAGGAGAGAAGAGAGGGAAAGGAAACGGGCACAGAAGAGAGAAAGGAATGGCAGAAGAAGGGAGGAACACAAAGCGGAAAAGAAAAGGAGATTAACAGAAGATAAGGAAAAAAAGGGAAGGATTAAAGAAAGAAAATAATGATGCAATGAGGAAAAGCTCCGACAGGAAAGACGAGGAGGGCGGGCGAGCAGTGCGAGTCGGCGTATCGTTCAAACCCAACAGTGACTGTGCAGCCGGCCGGCGGGTTCGCTGCCCGGCCTTTGAGGGCGAGCCGGCGTTTCGCCCTCGTGGAGGTGTGCGCTGCGCGGCGTGTGGCCAGTGTGAACGCTTTGCAGCACTCAAGGGAAAGTGTGGAACAAGTGTTTGTGGCGATGGAGGGAATCATTGCAGCTCCGCGACGGAGGAATAAATATCTGGCTGCAGACATTAAAGACGCTTGTTGTTGTTGGGTTTGTTGACAGAAAGATAAATAGCAAATATCAACACGCTTAAAAAAAACGACGGCAAAATCAATGAGCTTCATCCTGTTTCTAGTCTTCGTGCCAGCATCCATCTCCTTCTTCCTGGGTTTCCACAGAAGAAGAGCGCGGCGTGGCGGCCTCTGCCAGCGAGCTTCACGCGTTACCAGAGACGTTTGGGCAAATAGATGCAGCCCGACGGCACGTCGGATTTCTGTTCCCCTAATTGGCATCGCTTATTAAGTCACAGTTCACAGACGAAAAAAAGGGTGGGTTTCTTTAATAATCCCCCCACCTCCCTCCTCCCGTTTGATTTGATGCACTTGAGACTGATAACGTGCTCCGACGCGGCGAGCCCCCCCACCGCCGCCACCCTCTTGTCTCTATCCAGTCAAATCTGCCTCTGTTACGGCTGTCACTCAAAAAAAGCAACAACCCGGCTGATCGCTTTCAAAATAGAGATGGAGTCACATAATACCCCCCCGCCCCCCTCTCTGCCTCCGGGGCTGTTAAATCATCTCGTTTCCTCGGCTCACAAAATAAAAACACCCCACATGCTCTTAATTGTGGGCGGATTAGGGATTAATAACCGTTTTTAGTCATAATAGCGAATATTATTGGCCCCATTTGCTTTTCTAATGCTAATAATGACTGCGCTAATAATGGCAGTGATTTCAAGGTTGGCGTCTGTGAGAATTCAGCGTGGGTTCCTGCTTTTAGATTTATTAATTTACCCTTAAAGCTCGGGAGATTGACGTGCCGCTTGCTTCCACGGAGCGACTCGCTACGAGTCGGAGCTCCGTATGTTTTCCCCGAAGACGACGCTGGAATGTGCAGAGCTGTTGAGTTCACGCGCTCTTCTGTCCTGGTTTCTCTGACTTCAAGTATAATGGAGTTAAGTTGTTTAGTGTCCTCGATCCTCTCTGCTCAAGGGGTCACTATGAACTTCTCATGGTGGGTGGTGCACACATGGAACTAGGAGAATCATGTACAAATAAAGGGACAATAAAATATAGAATATAAAAAGATATACAATAAACACAGTGCATGGGCCAAAAGAAAGCAAGTGTCCAAAGGTGTTTTGAGTAGTCAGCCAGTGGGGAACTTCTTGGTTTGGGGATATTTAGTTGGATTTAGGTCACGTCCAAGTGGTGAAGGGTTTGTTTTCTGTTGTAGTTCCTCCATCTCGTGTCCCTGTGTTAACTGCACTTCCTGCCCTGGTGGTGATTGTCTGTCCCTGATTGTGTCCACCTGCACCACCCCGGTGTATTTAAACCAGGGGTCCCCCTGGTCGGTTTGTGGGTTAGTCTGCGTTTCCCCTCCCTACTTAAATGAAGTTCTTTGATTTTGGAGTCCTCGCTCGCTCCTGACCCCGGACTTACCTGCACATGAGCAGGTTAGAAGTGGTTTAAAAAGGACTTCTAAAAATATGTGTCAAACTTTTTTGTTTTTTTCAAGGTTGGATTGTTTCTGAGAGTATGAACAAGTTAAATCTGGTGTATCTTTGCTTATTTGAACCGATGTTAGAGGTAGCTTACTTTACTTTTGTACTGCACCGTCAGAAAATATTTGATCATTTTAGTTTAAAAGCACCAGTCTCAGACATCTTAAAAATGGACACATTTATTATTTTCTTTCCTTATATGTAATACAGTTAGGACCCGCTTCACATTTAGATATTAAATGGGTTTGAACAAATGCTTAAATGTAATCTAGATGATGATAATTAAACTTTCAAGCCATGAGTTTCTCCTGGGTGTGATACCTAATAGTTGAGTTATTTCTTCATTTACTCAGACGAGCTTCGCTTTTGTTTGCCGTTGTAGTTAAAACTGATTATGCAGCACCAACTCAAACGTCTCCCAGGTTTACTTTGGACTACTGGGTGTCTTTTCACTTCTCACCAAGTCACTACTTACCTTGCTGCAGAAGTGTCAGCTATAATAACTACATGTCAGCACAGGCAATGAAATACAAACAATGTTTTTGTAGGTTTTCTTTACCAACGTGTGGTTTCCTTCAGTCACTTTGTTGTAAGTTGACTAAATGTTGACAGACGGCCAGTGCTTAATTGCTGGTTTTCAGCTGCTTTTGGCTGGAGTCACAAAGTGACTGTTTTTTAGAAGCATCTGTTGCACACCTGCAGCAGGTTACCTGCATGATTTGTATGTTCAGAGTCTAAACCACTCATTAGCAGTGGAGAGTGGATAGGAAGAAGGACAGACTGTGTTGACAAAGTCTATGCCAGATATTTATTTTTTCACATCGTCTTTAAATATTTAATTTAATATAACATAATATTATATTAATATAACGCGATCCTGATTATTGGTCAGAAGTGCCGTTTCCCTTCACCCCACAATTCATCCTGACAACGTTCTCATGCTGGCTGTTTACTGTGAGAAACGGCAAACCTTTTTTCTGCCGTCTTTTGTATTTTTTAGCCTGCTTCTGTCAGGTGTCCACAGCTTTGGACCAAACAAAGAAGACATCTTAACAGCCATTGCTGGGATATTTGGTCCATTCATTGATGGTCGCGGCTTTACGTCCTGCAGGCGGCCTGTGTGACGTCGGTGAGGTGAGTCCTCCGCTGCTCTTTCCGCACACCTGTTGGCTCGTACCGGCGGCGGCGGCACAATCGCACAACCAGCGAGCCTAATTACCCGGCCCTTAAAAAATAAAGAGACGGGGGAACGTCAACCAGGCTGCCTGGCAATTACAGCGGCGCTCAACACCTCTCCGCAACAAACACCACTCCAATTAGAGGCTGCCGACTTATTCTGGGAGGCGTGTGTGTGTGTGTGTGTCTGTGTGTGTGTGTGTGGTGAACCTGTGGCTATAGTGAAGGCAGAAGAGATGTGCTATGTGAAAATGGTGGCTGTCAATAGAGAGACGAAGGTCTTGAAAGCGTGACGCAGCCTTCACCCTCCCACCTTCTGTTCATCATTCATCCCCCTTTTAACATGCACCTCCTCCTTCATCCTGCCCTCCTCCTCCTCCTCGCTGTTTTCACCTCTGTCCACCTCTAACTCTGCTCCTCTTCCGTACAGCCTCCTGTTCTTCTGCGTAAAGCTGAACAGCTGTGTCTCCTCTGAGTTGTTCAAACTGAACAGTCTTGTGTGTATTGTCTTTGTGTGCAGTCAGAATTTCTTTTCGTAGCGTACAAACGGGAGTTGACTAGCCAGAGTTCCTGAACCGTCACTCTGCAGAGACCAGGGGGTTAAACCATCTGTTTCAGAGTTGGAGGTGGGATGGAGGAGTGAAGCAGCGCAATGGTTCATCCCGGCTTTGGTTTTATTCTCAGTCCTTGGCAGAACTGGCACCAGAGGCTGTGTGTGTGTGTGTGTGTGTGTGTGTGTGTGTGTGTGTGTGTGTGTGTGTGTGCGCGTGCGTTTTCCAACCAACCCATTTTTTTTCCATCTACACACATACACAATCGCCGATATATGTGCACATACACACAGACCGTAAATTGTCTGGAACACCCCTAGTGCCATCTGGTCTTGTGATGAGCCAGATTGTGTGTGTTTGTGTGTGTGTGTGTGTGTGTGTGTGTGTGTGTGTGTGTGTGTACTACTCTTCATGGGAGAATGAGAGAAAAGATAACCGTGTGCATCAGGGCGGCACGGTTTGGCCAAACATCCATATCACGGTATTTAGAAAGATTCTGACGGTATCCCGGTATATGACGGTATGGCTTTTTACAGTAAACACATTCATTCACCCCAAACAGCTGTTCGCTGCTCGCTGGCCAACTCACTCCTAACTGGCCAGCGAGTTAGTCCGTTAGCTAGTAAGCGTGTTAGCTAGTTAGCATGTTAGCTCGTTGTGGCTGCTAGTGTTGCCTTCAGAGGCTCAACAGACTTTGCAATAAATGGTTTTCTGATCTAAGGTCAGATTTTCCAAAACCAAAACCCTCCAAACAGACTGAGCTCCTCTGTTGGGCACAAGTTGTGTTGGTGCATCTCTGGTCTCTCCTTGTTCCTCTTGTGTCCCTCTTTTCCGTGTATTCATGTAGCAGCAGAGTTACTTCTGAGCTTTACCCAGCATGCAGTTCAGCGGGGTCATTTTTATAAATGTAGAATTATTAGTGTTACAAATTGTTTGTATGTCACCAGCTGTGGTGTTTTACCCTGTTAAAGAGTGTTTGTTGTGCGTTATTGTTGTTATAAAGTTATAACCATGACTCAATCTCAACACACTAAGACGAGTAGCTCTGACCGTCAGACGATCCTCCATGACGTGTGGAAACAAATACTGCCGCCTGCTGAAGACCAACGTCAGTTGTTATGACGTAACACCGGTATGAGAGATTCATACCGTACGGAAATCTGGTACCGGTCCACCGTCTGAACCAGTACACCCTGCAGCCCTACGTGAGAGATTCATACCGTACGGAAATCTGGTACCGGTACACCGTCTGAACCAGTACACCGTGTAGCCCTACGTGAGAGATTCATACCGTACGGAAATCTGATACCGGTACACCGTCTGAACCAGTACACCGTGCAGCCCGACGTGAGAGATTCATACCGTACGGGATTCTGATACCGGTACACCGTCTGAACCAGTACACCCTGCAGCCCTACGTGAGAGATTCATACCGTACGGAAATCTGATACCGGTACACCGTATCATTTCATTCTTTTGATTATCAATATGCTGGAACACACACACACACACACACACAAACAGTGCTGCTTGATAAAGTACATTCTGTTAAGCCAAGTTGCTCAAAATGAAATCAGCAGTCATTGACAAAAGACTTAAGAAGACTTGGTTTTGTCCGTAAGGATCTGAACCTCTACATGGGGAAGTGCTGGTGCATTACTGTAAGCATTTCAACCTGTATCCTGAAGGTATTGTTGCCTTGTAATGATGGGAAGTTCGGATCATCTTACCGACTCGGTTCTTTGAATCTCGTTCAGTAAAATGAACGAATCTTTTTTCAAGTCATTCGTTCATTTGGGGGGGGGGGTAAGATAAATTCCTGCATTAAAATAATGTATCATGACAGTCTGGATCATTTGAAGTGATCGTTTATTTTCACACTAGCATTCAATTATCACGGCATAACTATTCCGCTGAACTCTAAGTAAAGTACAAAAAAGTTAAAATAACGAAACCTGTAATTATTACTTGTGAAGGAATATCATTCACGTCTTACTAAACCTAGCCACGCGAAAGTGAACGAGGTAAACAAATCCTTTCTGTTTCCTCTTCTGAGCGCAGGTCACGTGAAAAATGATCCTAAGATCCGTATCCGAAGACCCAGTCAAAATGAACCCCCTAAACCCGAAAACCTAGCCGGCATAGCCGGTCCCCACTGTTGAAAATGGGCAGCGGCGGTACTGATCCATTTACGTTGCAAAAAAGCTTTGTTATAAAGTGTCCACGGTCTGGTAGCGAGGTTGTTATTATGTGTTGTATGTAAGGGTTCACTTGATGCTAGCGTGGATGGACGGGGACGTTAGCCTGATGCTAGCGTGGATGGATGGGATCATTAGCCTGATGCTAGCGTGTATGGATGGGATCATTAGCCTGATGCTAGCGTGGATGGATGGGGACGTTAGCCCGATGCTAGCGTGGATCAGTGCTGAGCCTATGCAGGTCACGTGAAAAATGATCTAAAGATCTGGATCCGGCAGAGGAACAAATCGTTCACCTCCCGACCGTGTCTTCGGGTCAATGATTCGTTCATCTGCCAACCGAGCTTCGGGTCAATGATTCGTTCATCGTTCATTTTTCACGTGACCTGCATAGGCTCAGCACTGGTAGCAAGTAGATCAATGATTCATTCATCGTTCATCGTTCATTTTTCTACCCCGAGACTCTGCAAGCGGGATTGTTGCTTCCAACCACAGCGACAGAAACCCACCGGGATTTAATTCGAAGCAACGGAAGGATCGTTCACTGCTCAAGAGGTCCACGAAGCCTCAAGTAGAAACTCTGGAAAACTTTTTGGATTAACGTCTCCGATGCTCGTCTGTGTTCGCGTGAAGTGATGCGGCCCCTGCAGACGTCCAACTATGGTTTGTAGATTGTGTGCGAGTGTTGGCGAGTTGAGGACTTTGTGCGACGGCTGCCACTAGTTGCGGCTTAATTAAAATGGCGACGGCAGGTCGCCGCGCAGTGGCTGCGTGAAGCCTTCTCGTGCAGACAGTGTGGTGATGTTTAACGCCGAGTCTTCGGGTCAATGATTCGTTCATCGTTCATTTTTCACGTGACCTGCGTAGGCTCAGCACTGGTACCACTTGGTTGGCAGAAGGATCATTTTCCACGTGACCTGCATTCAACGAATCATTTCATCAAGTCCCGATGCGTGGCCACGAGAAAATGAACAAATCTTTTTTTGAGAGGACTCGTTACTCTCGAGTCCTTGTAAGGATTCGTTCAAAACGAACGGATCGTTCACGGACGACACATCACTAGTGCCTTGCCCGGGGGAACTGCGGTGCAAACACTGAACCTTTCATTGATAAATGAGTGGACTTTGTCAAACACTGTGAATGGAGAAGGGGAGCCGATAGGAGTGAGAGAGTCAAATCGTGACTCTGTGTGTGAGACACCAATGAGGGTTTACCTGAGGAGACCAGACTGCTTCTTCCTCCTTGGCTAAAGGACATCTGGCTGTGTGTGTGTGTGTGTGTGTGTGTGTGTGTGTGTGTGTGTGTGGTACCTCATTGATCTCCCTACGCACATTCCACACTGTCAGTACGGAATAGTTACAAGTCATTAGTCCAAACCTCCTCTCACTATTCCCTAATTTATTTTTCCACTCTTTCATTCACATTGTTTTGAAACTTTCCCACTTTTCCTGTTTATTCTGTCTCATCCCACTCGCTGTCCTTCTCCTGCCTTAAACTCCAGGTTAAACATGACAACATGCGGCCTTCTCTCTCACATGTTTGTTTGAGAGTAGCAGCCAGCTGAACATTATCATCATGACAAGTAGTCCACATTTCAGAGCAAACGAGACACAGGACTTTATTGTTGTTATAAACTTATAAAAATGAATCATCAGTAGCTAAACAACGTATAAGAGGTATGACGGTGTGTGGATGCTCACACCCTCAGAAAGTGCCTCCAACCTGCAGTCTTCACTCCTCTGGTTGTAAAGGAATCTACTAATTCCCGGTTGTAAAGGAATTAGTCTATATATGTGTGTGTGTGTGTTCACTAAATGACTCTACTCATTTAGTTGAATCCCTCAGTAAATATGAGTCTCAATCTCTACTTTCGCGTCTTCTTCATTGTCACATGATGTTCATTTAGTAAACTATGACCCATTTTGAGACAGACCATGAACAACGGCACAGGCCAACGTCCTCGACATGTCCCCACGGCTGCGTTTGGGCCGGGTCTCTTTTAACTTTTAACGCTGACTGTGTAGTCAGTTCATGAAAGTTAATTGAACATTTTAGGTTGGCGAAGACGAAAGACGTGACAGCCGATATGCCAGAATCAAGGTTTTGAAATATTCGATAACAGGTCATTGATTTTCCAAAAAAAGACAAAATGCACACTAGATCTTTTTTCAGGTATCGCAACATCACTTGGACTTGTGCTCTGAATGAGCGGATACCTGCATTGTGACATCAGACTCACTTTGACTTGTTGTGACAACCTTGAAATGTTGCTTCACAGAGACGTGTTTCACAGTCACAATGATGCTTTGTTAATCTTCCAAACTTGCACCGGCACGCAGAATTATCCATGCATCACAATGAAATGTTAACAGAAAAAGTTGAGAATTACAGTTTTGTCATTTTAGGCGGTTTGTCTTATTTGACAGCTTTGTGTGTTTAATAACTGTGGGGTGAAACCACAGTGTTTTTAGCCTTTGGTTAAGAGGACGTTATTTTTCCCCCCTTTTGCCGGCCTGCTCCCTGTTGGATGGCCGTCCATCGACAGCTTGAAGCCCTTTTAAGGAACAAATTATCCAATAAATGCGGCTTTATCGAGTGGTTTCCCTGCTGCTGTGTTCTTGGAAGGCAGAGGTGTATATCAACACGATTTACGCCGGTGGTGCTTTAAAAGACATAACCACCGCTTGGAAGGATGTGACACCTACTTCTGCAAAACTAACTTTATTCTTCCCGGTTGCCGAAAGTCAGCGGTTGGAAAAAATGAAGCCAAGGACTTGTTTCATGGAAAGTTAAACACAAAATGCACTGCCAAAGGTATGAGGACATTTGAACATGATCCCATGTGTGATCATTTAACATACCATTCCAAAACTAAGGACATTCATCTGCTGCTTTAACAGCCTCCTTTTCAGGAAAGGATTTCCAACTGGCTGCAGCGATCTGTTTCCCATTGAGAAAAGAGAGCGTCAGTGAGGTGCAACACTAACGCTGGCTCACATTCAGTGTTCAAGTTCATCCCAAAGGTGTTGGCTTTATAGATTGCATGTCTCACGGTTGGACGGTGACTGCGATCATTCTTTTAGTACTGAGGCAACATACAGCTAAACACAATTTCCTTTTGACACAAGAAATTGGGGAAGAAAATTATTGGGACTTTCTATTCCATTGTAAACCTTTTTTAAATCCAACAATAAATTGGTCCAAACATCAAAAAAGAAAACAATCTGCTTCATTGTCAGCAATGCAGCATTTGAAGTAAGTGTTGGTTTGATATTTGTATTGGTGCAAACCCAAGACTGATCAACTGTATGTGCTGTCCCCGTCGTCATAGATACTCCCTCCACATGGTAATGCGTATCTTAAACTTGACCAATTCCAGCTGAAATGACTTCCCTAATTAAACACAAATTCCATTTTTCTTTCCAAGTGCAACTTGTCTTGATTGCGGTTTGCGACGCCGTCTTCCTGAATACAGCTGTGTGCAGATAAACTATGGTAAAGCCGAGTTTATCCGCTGCAAACTAGTTCTTGTTAAAAAGAAGGTAGAGAACGTATTGAGTCATTCATCTCAAGAAGTGTTGGAGTTCCTCATCAGAACAAGAAGCGTTTTAGCATAAAACCTGTTTTATGTTTGTCTTGGCAACATATGCTCAATGAACATTCAGTGAGGATGAACATATAAGGGACACAAGTTTTTTTCAATTTCCACTGGCGTAAATCCTTGAGACAGAAGGCCAGAGGTTCTAAATACTTCAGTGACTGTAAGAAGGGAGGCAGGCGTCACTTGTGTATGTCTGGGTGATAATTCTTGTATTGTGTATTTATCAATCACTCTTTGAACCTCTGTGGGTAAAAAGGTTATTAACTAGTTGTAGAAGCAAAGTGTGGAAGACAGATCAATAAATGCTGTGACGCTGTGCCATATTTTCAGGGAAACGGCGCTCCACTTCACTTGACTGCGATGTTTCGGCTGTGAGAGTGTTACTTTGGTAAATAGGACATAGCCTTTAGTCAATTGAACCTTTTGTTGAACCTGTAAAAGACACCTTCAGAGGGAAGGGCATGTATTTGAGGCGTAATGCTTGGAACATGGAACAAAAATATCCCCAACAACTGCTGTTTGATTCAGAATGGTATTGATTTAACAACAATACAAAAGTAACCTATTGTGCTTTTAGCAGTACCTCAAAAGTATCATCCCCATTGTGAGCTTAGAACAGCTTTGAGTAAATAGAAGCACTGTTTCTAAGCCGGGCCCGGGATATAGTTTTGTATTGGATAACCAAAGACGCACAGATCTCTTCTCATAAGGGTTTTGTTTTTAATAGCGTGCAGACTGCATTGACAACCAAAACAAAACCTGTATGTGATTGTTGACCATAGGCATTAATATGGTGTCAGAACAGGTGGCATTTCTAGGAATTTTCCCGCCAGATGTTGGACCCTGGCTGCTTCCTTTCAGCCACGACAGCATTAGTGACTACCAAGAAACAGGATTACTAGGTGTGATACGGTCTGGCTCGAAGTGGGTGTTCCAATTCATCCCAAAGGTGTTGTATGTGGTTGAAGCGTAGACTGTATTGAAGAAGGGAACATAGTCACCTAGTCGTAAAGCATTGCTCTGTGGACTGCTGCTTTCAACCATTAAGTTTGGCATTGCGCGGCCATTAGTATTTTTGTCCGTCATTGAATAATACATATATGTATTTTAGTTGATGGTCGATCAACTTTCATGAACTAAAAACTGTGACTAACTGTGAAAGGGTTAACTTTTATGACAAAACACGGACAACTCCTGAACCAGATAATGCTAGTGACCTGTCAATCACAGGCAATCCTGCTGCATCGCATGTCCTGACCTAAAATGGTACATCATTTACCAAATAAACATCCTTCTGTATTGAAGAGGTCTTGAAACTAGAGATTGAGACCATAATGTAATTTCTCCATTGTCTACTGCGGTAAAAAATCAAGTCATCATTTTCAGGGATTGGTTGGTTGGGGTCAAGGACTGTTTAAAACCATTTTGTTCTGCAAATGTGGCAACGAAGTTGACCGCACGCTGCAAATGTTTTTTCCTTCAAGTTACCACACTTTATGCACACATGTGCGTTGTGTCATGCAACTTACGGTCTGATTTGGCAGCATGTCTGTAAGAATGCAACCTGAGACACACACATACACACCAGCGTTCCCACAGTACCCCCCCTCTTGCCCTCTCTCAGATGTGAGCCTTTTGTCTGCCCTCGACCTCTTTCTATTCCCCTCCTCCCCAGTCGTTGCAGGTGTTCATCATGAGGCGATAAAACAAGTAGTGACTGTTCTCCGTCCCCGACACGGCCCCTCTTCCCCCTGCCCCGCTCAACATTTACTCAGCTCTTTCTCATTTGTAGCTCTGCATGTTTCAAATATCTGTGTGTGTGTGTGTGTGAATATGGGACCGATGAATCATGTCCCTTAGGTTTTATTTTGTGTTTTCTTTGTCTATTTTCAGGAAAAGGTTCTAGAGACTTAAAAAGACAAAATAGCGTTGTAAGTTGTAATGCATCGGATGCTTTGGTGTTGTACGTATCTATCATAGTACTGTTTGTAAGGGTCTCAATAATTAGTTAGTTTTTTCTTTTTTTCAATATGATTTGGTATTTAGCCAACAGAACGGACTGGTATGCTGGACTTTACCAGCTTCAAGCAGCAGCTCCCGAGTTCCCAGTGCCCATGAATGACTGGTCCCACTGGTGGAGTAAGCTGGTTGAACCACCATTAACATGCTGGCATGCTTACATTGGTCTACATGTCTACAAATAAAACTGTTTAACATCTTCAGTATTAGGATATTGCCCATTTTTAGCATGCACAGCAAAGTGTGTTAGCATGCTATCATTTGTGTTAGAAGGCTAATACTAGCTAACTAGCACAAAAGGCATAGTACATTTAGTTTTTAAGTTTACTCGTATTTGGTCTTAAGTCAAAATATTGAACTAATTACATTTGTGGTGGTCGATGAAGATAAAGGATCACCAAAATGATTCAAACGAGAAAATGCGACTGCTACAGATTAATGTTGGTCTTTTCTTACAATGCTGTTACTTTTTGAATTCAGTCGAATGTGGTTTTATTAGCACATTAGTTAAAAAAACAATGTTGCCAAAGCAGCAAAATAAAATAAATCCAACATAGAATTATTGTGATAATACTCATTTACAAAATATATATATTGATACACCTGTGCCGTTCCAACCAAACTAATTGTAAATAAATGCTAAAAACACGAATTAGTTACAGTTTTTTTCGATTGCTAAACGACAGTGAGCACAACTGGAACTACATGTGCAAAACTCTAACTACAGTCTGCACAGCAGCAGCTCATGTGGACCAAACTCTAGTTCATTTTTCATTGCTTGAACACAGTTTTCAAAACTCTACACACTTATCCCATGACTTTAACCACAACCTGCACAACACTGTGGATTTACAGCACTTTGTTCAAATGCTAACACACTGCTGTCAAAACTGTGAACCACACATTCAAAACGGAATAGATTTCAGCCTTGTGCCTTTCAAACACTGCTGATTGCAATTTCAGCTGAAAGGCTAAGCAGGTGTCTTGTTTTAGACTTGTTAGTGAACACACACAAAATATATATATATACACAGGTAAAGCTCAGAAAGACTAATTTTGGAAATGGAACAAGGAAGACGGGTTCGTGGAGGGAGAAGGGTGGCAGGGAGAGGGCGGGTTTGTGGAGGGAGACAAAGAAGACAAAGAGCTGTTATTTCAGATGAAATAAGGGCTACACTTATAGACCATGTCGTGAACCATGGTCTCTCATTGAGAGAGGCAGGGTTGAGGGTGCAACCCAATCTGCAAAGATCCACAGTGGCATCTGTAATGCGAATTTTCCATCATACAAACAGGTGAGAGTTACATCCTTATAGTAAATGAAAAGATTACAGGAATTTATTTTGTATTGCAATTATGGAATATTTACACAAATATATATTACAGTAAGTTTGACTGTAAAATATATTTTTACAACAGGACCCAAAGGCTGCCCCCAACAGGAGGAAGAGCAAAAATATTTTCAAATGCGCAGGAAAATGCTATTGTTGACATGGTTGTTGTCAACAATGCAATAAAACTGCGGGAGATTCAAGATAGAGTGCTGGCTGATAATGATATATTTGAAAATGTTAATTCTGTCAGCACAACAACTATTGCTCGAGTCCTACAGAAACACCAAGTTACAATGAAACAGTTATACACTGTACCGTTCGAGAGGAACAGTGAACGGGTAAAAGAGCAAAGATACCAATATGTCCAGGTAAGACGTCTGAGGTTACATACACAGCTATTACTGTAAAAATATTTACAGTAAAAAAACCACTAGCATTACTACAGTTACGTAAACTGTGCACTTACTGTTTTTCAGAGAGTAATGGAGGTGGAAGCACTGGAAACACCACATTCATTTGTATTTATCGATGAAGCTGGATTTAACCTTGCCAAAACACGGCGCAGAGGAAGGAATGTTATAGGTCAAAGGGCCACTGTGGAGGTTCCAGGCCAAAGGGGGGGAAATATAACCATGTGTGCTGCAATGGCCAATGATGGTTTGCTTCTCAACACACCACTCATTGGCTCATACAACACAGAAAGGCTTATAGCTTTCCTAGAACAGCTCTATGCTCAGCTAGTGCCAGCAGAACAGGGGGAGCCAGTAAGAAACCCCCAAGTTTTTGTCATAGTTTGCGATAACGTTGCTTTTCACCACTCTGCAGCTGTCACAGATTGGTTTGCAGCACATTGCAGATTTATAGTTTTGTACCTGCCTGCATATTCACCCTTCCTCAACCCAATAGAGGAGTTTTTCTCTGCCTGGAGGTGGAAAGTGTTTGATCACCACCCACATGACCAAATGTCTCTTTTGGAAGCCATGCGTGCCGGATGTGAGGCCACAAGTCCAGAGGACTGCCAGGGATGGATAAGGCACTCCAGAAGGTTCTTCCCCAGGTGCATGGCAAGAAAGAACATTAGATGTGATGTTGACGAAAACCTGTGGCCTGATGCTAGAGAGAGGCAGGATTAGCCCCTCAATTATTTGTTAGAATTAAAGTATGTACTTTTAGTTTCTACCTTTTTTTCTCATTACTGTAATTCTGTAAATTACAGTACAGACTATTGAAGCAAACTGCTAATTTTCATTTACCTTAAAGAATTGTTATGTTCTAAAAATGTAAATAAAATAAATCATGTGAAAGAATGTCAATCTTTTCATTGAAGAAAATATTACTTTCTTGTGTTGAGTAGAGTTGTGTTGCTTGGAATGAGTTTTGCACGTGACGTGAACTGTTTAGCTCAGGTGACTGTTGGTAGTGCAGACTGTAGTTAGAGTTTTGCACATGTGACTCCAGTTGTGCCCACTGACGTTTAGCAATCGAAAAAAACTGTAATAATTGCGTCTGTGTGTGTCTGCGTGCGTCTGTCTGTGTCTGTCTGCGTCTGTGTGTCTGCGTGTGTCTGTGTGTGTGCGTGCGTCTGCGTGTGTCTGTGTGTGTGCGTGCGTCTGTCTGCGTCTGCATGCGTCTGTCTGCGTCTGCATGTGCCTGCGTCTGTCTGCGTCTGTGTGTGTCTGCGTGCGTCTGTGTGTCTGCGTGCGTCTGTCTGCGTCTGTGTGCGTCTGTCTGCTTCTGTGTTTGTGTCTGTGTGAGTCTGTGTAAGTCTGTCTGTGTCTGTCTGTGTCTGTCTGCGTCTGTGTGTCTGCGTGCGTCTGTCTGCGTCTGTCTGCGTCTGTGTGTCTGCGTGCGTCTGTGTGTCTGCGTGCGTCTGTCTGTGTCTGTCTGCGTCTGTGTGTCTGCGTGCGTCTGTCTGCGTGCGTCTGTCTGCGTCTGCATGTGTCTGCGTCTGTGTGCATCTGTCTGCTTCTGTGTGTGTCTGTGTGAGTCTGTGTGCGTCTGTGTGTGTGTGTCTGCGTGCGTCTGTCTGCGTCTGTCTGCGCCTGTGTGTCTGCGTGCGTCTGTTTGCGTCTGTGTGTCTGCGTGCGTCTGTCTGTGTCTGTCTGCGTCTGTGTGTCTGCGTGCGTCTGTCTGCGTGCGTCTGTCTGCGTCTGCATGTGTCTGCGTGCGTCTGTCTGTGTCTGTCTGCGTCTGTGTGTCTGCGTGCGTCTGTCTGCGTGCGTCTGCATGTGTCTGCGTCTGTGTGCATCTGTCTGCTTCTGTGTGTGTCTGTGTGAGTCTGTGTGCGTCTGTGTGTGTGTGTCTGCGTGCGTCTGTCTGCGTCTGTCTGCGCCTGTGTGTCTGCGTGCGTCTGTTTGCGTCTGTGTGTCTGCGTGCGTCTGTCTGTGTCTGTCTGCGTCTGTGTGTCTGCGTGCGTCTGTCTGCGTGCGTCTGTCTGCGTCTGCATGTGTCTGCGTGCGTCTGTGTGTCTGCGTGCGTCTGTCTGTGTCTGTCTGCGTCTGTGTGTCTGCGTGCGTCTGTCTGCGTGCGTCTGTCTGCGTCTGCATGTGTCTGCGTCTGTGTGCATCTGTCTGCTTCTGTGTGTGTCTGTGTGAGTCTGTGTGCGTCTGTGTGTGTGTGTCTGCGTGCGTCTGTCTGCGTCTGTCTGCGCCTGTGTGTCTGCGTGCGTCTGTTTGCGTCTGTGTGTCTGCGTGCGTCTGTCTGCGTGCGTCTGTCTGCGTCTGTGTGCGTCTGTCTGCTTCTGTGTTTGTGTCTGTGAGTCTGTGTAAGTCTGTCTGTGTCTGTCTGTGTCTGTCTGCGTCTGTGTGTCTGCGTGCGTCTGTCTGCGTCTGTCTGCGTCTGTGTGTCTGCGTGCGTCTGTGTGTCTGCGTGCGTCTGTCTGTGTCTGTCTGCGTCTGTGTGTCTGCGTGCGTCTGTCTGCGTGCGTCTGTCTGCGTCTGCATGTGTCTGCGTCTGTGTGCATCTGTCTGCTTCTGTGTGTGTCTGTGTGAGTCTGTGTGCGTCTGTGTGTGTGTGTCTGCGTGCGTCTGTCTGCGTCTGTCTGCGCCTGTGTGTCTGCGTGCGTCTGTTTGCGTCTGTGTGTCTGCGTGCGTCTGTCTGTGTCTGTCTGCGTCTGTGTGTCTGCGTGCGTCTGTCTGCGTGCGTCTGTCTGCGTCTGCATGTGTCTGCGTGCGTCTGTCTGCGTCTGTGTGCGTCTGTCTGCGTCTGTGTGTCTGCGTGCGTCTGTCTGCGTGCGTCTGTCTGCGTCTGCATGTGTCTGCGTCTGTGTGCATCTGTCTGCTTCTGTGTGTGTCTGTGTGAGTCTGTGTGCGTCTGTGTGTGTGTGTCTGCGTGCGTCTGTCTGCGTCTGTCTGCGCCTGTGTGTCTGCGTGCGTCTGTTTGCGTCTGTGTGTCTGCGTGCGTCTGTCTGCGTGCGTCTGTCTGTGTCTGTGTGTCTGCGTGCGTCTGTCTGCGTGCGTCTGTCTGCGTCTGCATGTGTCTGCGTCTGTGTGCGTCTGTCTGCTTCTGTGTGTGTGTGTGTCTGTGTAAGTCTGTGTAAGTCTGTGTGCGTCTGTGTGTGTGTCTGTGTGCGTCTGCTACAACGTTTTAATAGTTTAAACCATTCCTATTTAAAAAGGGGGCGTAGTCACCTTGACTCACCCATCAGCGACTGGCTCTGAAACCTGTGTCTTGGTATCATTTCAACCAGAAACGACGTGAGCTAAGAGGTGCAGCTCAGTACACAGACACACACACACACACACACACACACACGCACAGACACACACACACGGACAGGCTTTAATGTGTTAAGAGGGAGCAGCAGAGATGTTGTGCGTGCTCAGACATCCTTTATGTGGTTTTCAAAGGGGACGCCTTCACTTTATTGTGTGTGTTTGTGTGTTTTCTTGAGATCAATTGCGTTATAGAGAGCAGCGTCTTTTCACTCATACGCGCTCTCCAGCGAGGCCTGTTCTCCGTCAAGTGTCACGCTCTGCCCCCTCTGACATCTGGCACCTCTGGAGTGGCCGCTTTGTTCCTGCATGTGTGGAAGTCGGTGGCCACGTCTGTATTTGATTAGGCAACCGTTCCCTGTCTGCAGAACACACCCGGCCAGTGTACTTGTGCGTCTGGACCGACCTCCCGGGCCTTGCGTAGGTGCGGGGACCTTATTGGACCTTGAGAGTAAGGACCAAGCAGCAGCTTCTGCCCTCTTTTCCAGCTTGGTTTCCAAATGGAAAAGAGATAACATTTAGGTGATTTTCACTGCTTTGTTCTGACACCCTTTTCCCGACGGGGAGTTGAAGCCGATACGTATACAAATACGTAGAGCCGACCGCCATCTCCGCTACAGCAGGTTGTACACTGACTACGACCACGACAGGTTTATAGGACATGTTGATGAAAAGCATACGTTCTTGCAGCTAGGAAGCTCCAGTGATTGAAAATAATAAAGATTAATAATGTCAGAACACCCTTTCATTTGGGCTTTTTGATCAGACGTCACTTCTGGAAAAAAAGCATTGCAGAATTCATGGACCACTTCTGATAGTTGTTTTTTTTATTCATTGTGTTTTGCCAGATTTTCAATTCTCTCACGCTTCTCTGCCCAGTTTTGGTCATTTAGCGTGAACAGGAGGACTGGAATCTGTGGTTCCTATTTTTGTCACGTCGCTCTTACCTGCAACTGCGACTAAAGAAACGCCAACCAGGGGATTATTTACTGTGGCACTTTCCTCTGTATGGATATTAAAATAAAACTGCAGCCCAGTGAAATAACAGCAGCCGGATCAAAACTCACACTTGGTGTAGCATGTTAAGTGCAAATGAATTGCATTGCTGCTGTTTTCCCCACAATTTCTGGATGTCATGTGTGCTGCGATGTTGCGGTTTACTTCTCACTCTGCGACCACACTCCCCCTTACGAATGTTTCACTCATCACACCACAGAAAACGGGGCACATGTGGCGACGCCTCGCGATCTCTTTGGGAGCGTTTTAAGTTGCGTCTTCATAAAGATTTATTTTTCATAGCTCAAGTATCACACACACACTTGATGGATTTTTATGGCTGATTTTTGGCCAATTCAGAACTTTTTGAAAAAGGGGGTTTCAGGTCTTCCTACGGGTTCCTCACATGATTTTAAGGGACTTCTAAAATGAGGAACCACTCTAATGGAAAGTGAGCCAAAATGTTTGTATTTCACCACAGGTTTCAGTTTCTTCATCGCCAAAGCTGACAATAGATTCACAAGCGGAAATATGTGCCCACGTGATATCATTTTCACAAATGTCTGTATGTATTGATTTGCATGTGGCCCGAGGTTTGTGACATGCTATGTACCGGCACTGCCTTGGCGATCTAGCTACTAGGAACCCTGGTCTAAAAACAGAGGAGGATCTGTATGATAGAGGGGGAGAAAGAGAGTTAAGGGCCGAGGGAGGCAGTTGTCAGTGAGGCACAAAGAGAAATAGAACAAATTAAAGAGGTACCATCTTGACATATTTAAAGGTTAGACGAATGTCGATCTCTGCTGTAGTCGCTCTCCAATGTAGTTAGTGAAAGACATGGGATATAATTGTGGTTTGAACCAGAGCTGTTGTTCCCATACATGAAGTCTTAATAAGGAAAAACCACAGCATGATCAACTACTCAGAGAGAGAGAGAGGGAGGGTAGGAGACCCAGACAGAAGGAGAGAGACAGGTTGATGTGCAGTCAGGCAGAATAATAAGAACTTTACTAAGCAACAAATTCACTTTATTATCATTATTATTAATTACAGATTTTGGAACAATACTGTTTGTGGGTTACATGAGTTTTGGCTGCTGTAGTTTGTTTTTGTGGTCTATAGTAGAGCCTCGAGTTGATGAACAGCATCTACACATGTTTGTGAATTAAACCATTCATGAATGGAGATCTAAAGTATCCAATCAACACTGTACAGTGTGGTGTGGCGGTACAGCGTGGTGTGGCGCGGTGTGGCGATACAGTGCGGTGTGGCGATACAGCGCGGTGTGGCGGTACAGTGTGGTGTGGCGCGGTGTGGCGGTACAGCGCGGTGTGGCGGTACAGTGTGGTGTGGCGCGGTGTGGCGATACAGCGCGGTGTGGCGGTACAGTGTGGTGTGGCGCGGTGTGGCGGTACAGCGTGGTGTGGCGCGGTGTGGCGATACAGCGCGGTGTGGCGGTACAGCGTGGTGTGGCGCGGTGTGGCGGTACAGCGTGGTGTGGCGCGGTGTGGCGATACAGCGCGGTGTGGCGATACAGCGCGGTGTGGCGGTACAGTGTGGTGTGGCGCGGTGTGGCGGTACAGCGCGGTGTGGCGGTACAGTGTGGCGGTACAGCGCGGTGTGGCGGTACAGTGTGGTGTGGCGCGGTGTGGCGATACAGCGCGGTGTGGCGGTACAGTGTGGTGTGGCGCGGTGTGGCGGTACGCCGCGGTGTGGCGGTACGGCGCGGTGTGGCGGTACAGCGCGGTGTGGCGGTACAGTGTGGTGTGGCGCGGTGTGGCGATACAGCGCGGTGTGGCGGTACAGTGTGGTGTGGCGCGGTGTGGCGGTACGCCGCGGTACAGCGGTACGGCGCGGTGTGGCGGTACAGCGCGGTGTGGCGGTACGGCGCGGTACAGCGTGGTGTGGCGGTACGGCGCGGTACAGCGTGGTGTGGCGCGGTGTGGCGGTACGGCGCGGTGTATCTAGGACGCAGAACTACGGAGAGACTGATGGAATGTCTGCAGTGACATATCTGTGTTCTTTCCCTGCGTGGGCACGTTTTGCTCAGCGTGTCCTTACACCCATGCAGACATGCTAACTCGTTAGCGGTTTCTCACTCCTCATTTCCAGAAAAGGAGGTGCGATCAGGTGGCAATCCCACAATGCACCTCTTCCCAGTCGCCGTTGGGAACGACCTCGTCGGGGCTATTTCTCTTTCTCAGTCAACTTTTCAATAATTATTCCCAAATACTAATCAGAAGTAATTATCATCTTAGTTATTTTCAGAAAAGATTTGGATTTCCACCAAATATCAAATATAATAAGCTGAATAAAGTGTAAAAGTTTCTAAAGTAGAAAAAGTAGTAGTAGAAGTAGTGAAGTAGTACTATAGTACTATAAAAAATAAAGATGAAAAAAAGACTCAGTTAAGATTATTTGCAACGGACATAATGTTTCATTTATTCAGTAGTTTCCTAGATTTGAATATTCAACTGAGCAGGTTTAGTGACGCGATGCAATAACCAAAAACAAACAAACGACGTCACATAGTGACATTTTTGTGATTGAAGTGGACATTTACACTTTACACTGCACAGTTAAATCATTGTAAATGTATGATGTGATCTACATTGGACAATGATGATTGAGCTAATGTCGTTTTGCTGTGTTTTAGCGATTAATACTGTCGGCACAAAGATGGTACTATTATCCAACGTGAGGATAACATGACCTGTAACATTAATGATGATTAAGTACAGATTGTTAAAAAGTTTGATGATGTAGTTTGAACCAAAGTGTTTTGTATTAATTCATATTAACAGTTAATGTATTGTTGAATTTAAAGAAAACTAATAATTGTTTGCAGTAATGTTATCAATAGTTGTTTTTCGGTTAAGCACCGGTATTTTATAAAATTGTCCATTTTTATTTTTATACACATGAGTAAACCTTGTTCTCTCTTTGTTTCATCATCAGGTTCAATTTATAGTCTTTTGAGTTCTCTTATGCTACCAAATGTCTGCAACACTCTCCTACTTTGTGTGTAGTGCAAATGAGCAAATCATTGCATGCTAACGTGCCTTCTGCCTGCTAAACATCAGCATCTTAGCATTTGGCTAAAAGTACAACCACACAATGCTGCTAGTTTCTTGTTTGTATCCAATTTTTATTTACCTGTAACAAGCATGTTCCCATTTGAAATGACATGTGCATGGTGTCTCATTTGTCATGTGCATAGGCATATAGGTATGTCGCAAGCCTTCAGCAGCAAGAAGCTACTGAAGGAGTGATTCCGCTGTGGGTGGTTTGCAGGTAAAAGCTGGTTCCTTTCCTCACATTGGGATTTCATAGCAAATGGCTGCTAACACCGTGTTGGTTTCAGTGGTCATCTGTTATTAGCCCACAAGCTGAAAGAAAAGTCACCTGAGCCGGGCTCTCACTTCCCCATCGGCGCCACAAACCCACCGCTCCATATGGCGATGCCCTTCCTGTGCAGGTGCATGTTGTATGTGCGCTCGTCAGGCTACTCGCAATCCGATCCCAACCGCTAAGATTCGTTTTGCTGACCTTTTCAGACCTGAGTCTGTCTCCCGCTTCGGACTGAGATAAAATGCGCGGTAAAAGTGTCGCTCAAGTAAATCAATTAATGACTTCGTGACTTGTTGTTTGGTATCTGAATTCAGAGACTTTGGAGCTTAAACAAAAAGCTATAGTGACGGACACATAGAACAAAAACAGGAAAAACAGACAACAGGAGTGTTCATTACACAAAGAACAAAACGTTCTACCTGAGAGACGAGGAATTCAAACACGACGGGACAAACCTGTCATATTTGGAGTTAAATATCACCGAATCCTTTTGTTCAGGTGTAAAACCCTCTGACAATTAAAAGTGATTTGATTTAATCGTCCAAGTAAAGCCAACAATAGATGTCTATTCATGCACCTGGGCATCTTATCACACTTAGCTGCATGAACTGTAAGAACACAGCAAACATCTTCCTGAATGCATGAAAGTCTTCGTAGCTCGACCTCCCGTGGAAATGAAACCTCCTGTGCTGTCCCAAAACAGGTCTGTGTTGATGCAAAACTGCCGTATGTTAAGGTTATCATCCAGTCTGAAAGAGAAACTACGACCTTAAGAGCGTTAAAAAACCCATAATCTTAACGTGATTCAAAGAATCCTGAACGATCAACCCTGGAACGGAGTGTTCAGCTCGTTACGGTGGCCTGCTTTCATCTGCATCCTCTAAAGATGGATTCATGAAAGCAGTTATCACCGTTTCCAACAGCTGATTTCTCTTTTTTTGGAGCGAAGCTCGCCGTCTCTTCGACGTAATCAGCAGGTGGGCGCGCGACTGGAGGACGAAAGGCGAGGAAAGGAGCTGATATGAGTGGCGACAGGACGCCGTGAAAGAGGGAGAGGATGAAAGGGGAGAAGAAAGGGAGTAAGGAGAGAGCCAACCCAGTCTCACGCATACTTCTTGCTATGCAAATGCTGATGCTTTATTAAAATATTGTGTTTTTCACAGATAATAAACCCACCAGGTTCTTTGATGGGGAAAGTCGATAGTCACGTGACCTAGTTGCAAATAAAACGTTGTGATGTCACGCTTTCTCCCCAAAAGCGTGACATCACAACGTTGGTCCACACGTAGCTATGACACGTTTTGCTGTGAGACGGCAGAGATGAAGGGTGGCGGAGGGGGAAGGAAGGAAGGAAGGGGGGAGAATAAAAGAAAGGAAAGGTCATTTGTTGGACGGTCCCAGCGCTGTGACACCTGGGGCGACGGTGGGTGAGTGGGGACACGGTCGTCCTCCAATCAGAGGGTTGTCGGTTCGATCCCATGTCCTGCTAACCCGCATGTCCATGTGTCCTTGGGCAAGACACTTAACCCAACATTGCCCCTGTAGCTGCGACTACAGTGTGTGAATGGTAGTTACTGATGGCAGGTGTCACTGTGTGTGGTTCTCCTGTCATCAGGGTGTGAATGATGTCATGTAGTTAAAGCGCTTTGAGTGGTCAGAAGACTAGAAAAGCGCTGCAAGCTCCATTTACCATTTAGCCTCATGCTAAAATAACTCAATGCTTAGCTACTAGGTTCATGTTCTTTGAAATGGGAGCACATTTGTGCAGTTGACGTATTTTTAGAACTATTATTAAACTATTCATAGGCAAAAGTTTGATTATTATTTGATCTTCCGTTTTTCTTTCTTGGGTCCCAAACTCGTTCCCATCTTCTTTTTATGGTTAATCAGATAATAGGAAATGACTAAGTAATTGAAAGCTTCATTTATGAACCAAAAGTTCATAGAAGAAGAATGCTCAGTTTTAATTGTTCCAATGAGTATCAACATATGCCTTTTATGGCCAAAGTGTCTTTTTAATGCATAAACGCAAATATGTGATTACAATTGGCTGCATTCAATTGATATGAGCCATGATTCCATGAGAGTCTGAATGTCTTATCTGAAAACAGAACCTTGCAGAAAATGACTTCTGGTGACCTTCTTTTGGAAAAGAGCAACAATAATTTCCAAACCTACTGCAGTGTTATGGGAATGCAAGTGGTGCTTTAGCGAGAATAGAAGGGCCACATGTAAAAACACAAGTATAAGAACCTTGACACGTTCATTGAGAGAAGGGAGGGCGAGACAGGTAGGCAGAGGATCTACCTGCGATGGTTATTACAAGGAGCAAAGAGCTTTGCTCCTTTGTTTTTCCTGTTAATTAAAAGCAGATGTCAAGTGCGTCCTCTCAACGTTTGACACAGGACAACTTTTTGTAATTGACTTTCTAGGTGTATCTGCACCTCTTGACCGCATTTCAGTCCTCATCCAACTCTCTGGACTCTCTAGTTTCAAAAATGTCCCGGTGTCTTGTCTCTCCCTGTCCCTCTGCATGCATTAGCTAAGCTGGCAGGTGTCGGTGAGATAGAGTTTTATAAAGCCAACAAGCACAAAACCCTCCACAGAGGAAGGAGCCTTAATTGAATTGTCAAACATGAATGTACCTGGAGACTCAGCCAGACAAAAAAAGTCATCCGAAAGTGTCTGTCTGTGCTTCAGCGTGAGTGTCTTACTGTCTCGTCGTCCACTTGTCTCCGACTGTTGTTTGTGGCTGAATCCAGGGAGGACGCGCTGGATTATGTGTTTACCTCCAGGGACTGCTGCAAAGGTGTAAGTCATAGGAAATGTTAACTTTGTGTGGCTTTTTTGGCAAAACTGTTGGTTCTTTTGTATCAGCCACCAGAGAGCAACAGAGACCTCATACAAATGGTTTTGGAAAGTGCAGTTTTATATCATCTAGCTAGCTCAGCGCCCAAAGCCTCATTTGATTTGAAGATTGTACCCTGAGTTCAGGAAAATGATCAGACTGCAACCTAACGTTGAAAACGTGTAAATGCATCCGTCCCTCCAGGGGTGGTAATTAAGATCAACCATTGTGCCTACTTTCACATTCAATCATTGATCGTGCGAGATCAAAACCTGCGCTCGTGTTGTAGGGTTTATCTGATCCCTGATCAGTGCCACAGCTGAGTGAGACAGTCGGGCTGAAGCATTGATTTGGATTGATCAGGGAGAGCTATTAAGATAAGAAACAGCGTTATTCCTGCTAATAGTCAATCCGTGCTGGTTAGGAATGCCTTCTGAGCTTCTTGGCCTTATCTGCCACAACGTGCTGCAGGGAGGATGCACTTTTAGTTTGCAGTACCCTTGATTTTTCAAATGAATTCATGACAATTACAGAATGTTTGTGAAACTTCATCAGATATATAGTCTACACATATGAATGAAATGAATACTGAAATACGTTGAATTGTAGATGATGCAGAAGAGCAAAAATGCTCATTTCCAGGTTTAAGGACTCCTTACACTAATCAGGCATGAAAACCCCTCACCTTTTGGCGAAATTTGCCGTTTTGAAACCAAAATAGGTGACCTACGTGAGTTGTGTAGATTTGATGAGTTTTTTTGGGGGGGGGTATTCATATTCAGTGAACTGCGAACAGGGTGAGTGATGGTGTTGATATTTTCTGGTCTATCTAAGTTAAGTTACCCAGGAGCTTTGTTGACATAGACTTAGCTAACGTTAGCTACAGCTTGATGAATGGAGTCATTTAACGCAGTGTTGGCCAGCTAGCTAACCCTCCGGTAGCTAACGCGACCGGTCTTGAGGAGGTAGATGTTGAGGTGAGACTGACGAGGCAGAAGGTAAAGTGCTCCTCCGTTCTATCAATAAGCGGACCTGCCAACCTGTTCAAAGTACGCTGGTACCATTTGTCTCTAAACTACGCAAACATTTGTCTAAAGTTAATTAGACTAGTTGACCAGCACATATTATATGCAATGCAATATAATGCATGACGAGTATTTAATGACTTGTCCCCTATTAGTTGTTGTCAATTCCCATCCCCCCCTCGTCGGTACGCAAAAAATGGTCCCTGGGACAAAACCAGTTGAAAACGCCTAGAGGGGGGATATCCTTCTCACCTTCTTCACCCTTGACCCGTTTTCATGCCTGACTAATACTACTACTACTGCTGTAAGTGAGATGCCAACTTGTCACACATCAGCACAGCCTTCTGGACTGTAATCCCTATTTGCACATAGTTAAAACCAAGAGTGGCGCTCTTGGTGTGAACGCCGCATGAGAGGTCTAGCCTGATAGTAGCTAAGCATATGAGACTTAAATCCCCAATTTAGTTTTTGCCCTCTGTCCTTACATCCATGGACCATCTTGTGAGAAGTTTGAGGTCTTGACTTCTGGTAGCTCGAGTTACTTAAACGCCTAAAATGGCTTATCAGGTGATTTGGAGAACTTGAGGCTGTGCAGCAAGCCGATATCATAATTGTATGCGCATTAAATACAATAAGTGCCAGCCTGTTTTGACCAAACAATGATAGGGAAGTGGTTGGTGTGGGAATCTGATTGGAACAGCGGCGCGCATTGTAGCAAGATATTCTTCTTCTCGCATATTTGTCAGTTACAAAAAGTTTCAGGTATCGTAGCTGAGATTACAACGGGTAACCATGCAATCAACCGAAACACAGAGAGGCATACAGAGTACGCTACGAAGTGTATTAAACCATGTGAATATTCTTTTTTGTCTGTAACCTGTGTTGTCACAGGGTGCTTTTGGTGATGCTTCCTGGGGGGGCAATAATGGGTCTGATGTCATTTACCTGCACTGAGTTTTGTATCAGTAAGTTGTTTTCTCTGTAGATCTGAAGAGAACGGAACAATCTACTTTAATATCTTGGGGGAATTTGCTTGCACTAACTAACTAAAAGGTTTTGATAACTCGAGCCAGTGGAAACCTGAAGACTTCCAGTCATTACTGCACAAGGCGACACCATTAAATCAGTAACCACTTCCATTCATCGGGTTCCCTTTTTTCTTTTTGGTCGCTCTGCTTACAACTCGTCC